>NW_027142172.1:0-16453 GCF_036365525.1 Heterodontus francisci | reverse complement strand
TCTCTCTCGCTGTCTCCCTCGAAGTCTCCCTCGAAGTCACCCTGGATGTCTCTCTCGCAGTCTCTCTCGCTGTCTCTCTCGCAGTCTCTCTCGCAGTCTCTCTCGCATTCTCTTTCGCTGTCTCTCTCGATGTCTCCCTCGCTGTCTCCCTCGCTGTCTCCCTCGCTGTCTCCCTCGCTGTCTCCCTCGCTGTCTCCCTCGCTGTCTCCCTCGCTGTCTCCCTCTCAGTCTCTCTCTCAGTCTCTCTCTCAGTCTCTCTCTCAGTCTCTCTCGCATTCTCTCTCGCATTCTCTCTCGCTGTCTCCCTCGCTGTCTCCCTCGCACTCTCTGGCTTTCTCTCTCGCTTTCTCTCTCGCAGTCCCTCTCACTGTCTCTCTCGCAGTCTCTCTCGCTGTCTCCCTCACAGTCTCCCTCACAGTCTCCCTCACAGTCTCTCTCGCTGTCTCTCTCGCCGTCTCCCTCGCAGTCTCTCTCGAAGTCTCTCTCGCTGTCTCTCTCGCTGTCTCCCTCGCTGTCTCTCTCGCCGTCTCTCTCGCCGTCGCCCTCGCCGTCTCCCTCGCCGTCTCCCTCGCCGTCTCCCTCGCCGTCTCCCTCGCAGTCTCTCTCGCTATCTCCATAGCAGTCTCTCTCGCAGTCTCCCTCACAGTCTCTCTCGCAGTCTCTCTCGCTGTCTCTCTCGCTGTCTCTCTCGCTGTCTCCCTTGCAGTCTCCCTCGCAGTCTCTCTCGCAGTCTCTCTCGCAGTCTCTCTCGCAGTCTCTCTCGCTGTCTCTCTCGCTGTCTCTCTCGCTATCTCCCTCGCTGTCTCCCTCGCTGTCTCGCGAGATCTCTCTCGCATTCTCTCTCGTTGTCTCCCTCGCAGTCTCTCTCGCTGTGTCCCTCGCAGTCTCTCTCACAGTCTCTGTCGCTGTCTCTGTCGCTGTCTCTGTCGCTGTCTCTGTCGCTGTCTCTGTCGCTGTCTCTGTCGCTGTCTCTGTCGCTGTCTCTGTCGCTGTCTCCCTCGCTGTCTCCCTCGCTGTCTCCCTCGCTGTCTCCCTCGCTGCCTCCCTCGCTGCCTCCCTCGCAGTCTCTCTCGCAGTCTCTCTCGCAGTCTCTCTCGCAGTCTCTCTCGCAGTCTCTCTCGCTGTCTCCCTCGCTGTCTCCCTCGCTGTCTCCCTCGCTGTCTCCCTCGCTGTCTCCCTCGCTGTCTCCCTCGCTGTCTCCCTCGCTGTCTCCCTCGCTCACTCTCTCGCTCTCTCTCTCGCTCTCTCTCTCGCCGTCTCAATCGCTGTCTCCCTCGCATTCTCTCTCGCAGTGTCTCTCGCTGTATCCCTCGCTGTCTCTCTCGCTATCTCCATAGCAGTCTCTCTCGCAGTTTCTCTCGCTTTCTCCCTCGCAGTCTCTCTCGCTGTCTCTCTCGCTGTCTCTCTCGCAGTCTCTCTCGCTGTCTCTCTCGCTGTCTCCCTCGCAGTCCCTCTCGCAGTCCCTCTCGCTGTCTCCCTCGCAGTCTCCCTCGCAGTCTCTCTCGCAGTCTCTCTCGCAGTCTCTCTCGCAGTCTCTCTCGCTGTCTCCCTCGCAGTCTCTCTCGCTGTCTCTCTCGCTGTCTCTCTCGCTGTCTCCCTCGCAGTCTCTATCGCTGTCTCCCTCGCAGTCTCCCTCGCAGTCTCTCTCGCAGTCTCTCTCGCAGTCTCTCTCGCAGTCTCTCTCGCAGTCTCTCTCGCAGTCTCTCTCGCAGTCTCTCTCGCAGTCTCTCTCGCTTTCTCCCTCGCTCTCTCCCTCGCAGACTCTCTCGCAGACTCTCTCGCAGACTCTCTCGCAGTCTCCCGCGCAGTCTCCCGCGCAGTCTCCCGCGCAGTCTCCCGCGCAGTCTCCCGCGCAGTCTCCCGCGCAGTCTCCCGCGCAGTCTCCCGCGCAGTCTCCCGCGCAGTCTCCCGCGCAGTCTCCCGCGCAGTCTCCCGCGCAGTCTCCCGCGCAGTCTCCCGCGCAGTCTCCCGCGCAGTCTCCCGCGCAGTCTCCCGCGCAGTCTCCCGCGCTGTCTCCCGCGCTGTCTCCCGCGCTGTCTCCCGCGCTGTCTCCCTCGCTGTCTCCCTCGAAGTCACCCTGGATGTCTCTCTCGCATTCTCTCTCGATGTCTCTCTCGATGTCTGTCTCGTTGTCTCCCTCGCTGTAACCCTCACAGTCTCTCTCGCTGCCTCTCTCGCTGTCTCTCTCGCCGTCTCTCTCGCCGTCTCTCTCGCCGTCTCCCTCGCAGTCTCTCTCGAAGTCTCTCTCGCTCTCTCTCTCGCCGTCGCCCTCGCCGTCTCCCTCGCCGTCTCCCTCGCCGTCTCCCTCGCCGTCTCCCTCGCAGTCACTCTCGCAGTCTCTCTCGCTGTATCCCTCGCTGTCTCTCTCGCTATCTCCATAGCAGTCTCTCTCGCAGTCTCCCTCACAGTCTCCCTCACAGTCTCCCTCGCTGTCTCCCTCGCAGTCTCTCTCGCAGTCTCTCTCGCAGTCTCTCTCGCAGTCTCTCTCGCAGTCTCTCTCGCAGTCTCTCTCGCAGTCTCTCTCGCAGTCTCCCTCGCAGTCTCCCTCGCTATCTCCCTCGCTGTCTCTCTCGTTGTGTCCCTCGCAGTCTCTCTCGCTTTCTCCCTCGCAGTCTCTCTCGCAGTCTCTCTCGCAGTCTCTCTCGCAGTCTCTCTCGCAGTCTCTCTCGCTTTCTCCCTCGCAGTCTCTCTCGCAGTCTCTCTCGCAGTCTCTCTCGCAGTCTTCCTCGCAGTTTCTCTCGCTGTCTCCCTCGCTGTCTCCCTCGCAGTCTCCCTCGCAGTCTCCCTCGCAGTCTCCCTCGCTGTCTCCCTCGCTGTCTCCCTCGCTGTCTCCCTCGCTGTCTCCCTCGCTGTCTCCCTCGCTGTCTCCCTCGCTGTCTCCCTCGTTGTCTCCCTCGCTGTCTCCCTCGCTGTCTCACGCGATCTCTCTCGCATTCTCTCTCGTTGTCTACCTCGCAGTCTCTCTCGCTGTGTCCCTCGCAGTCTCTCTCACAGTCTCTGTCGCTGTCTCTGTCGCTGTCTCTGTCGCTGTCTCTGTCGCTGTCTCTGTCGCTGTCTCTGTCGCTGTCTCTGTCGCTGTCTCTGTCGCTGTCGCTGTCTCTGTCGCTGTCTCCCTCGCTGTCTCCCTCGCAGTCTCTCTCGCAGTCTCTCTCGCAGTCTCTCTCGCAGTCTCTCTCGCAGTCTCTCTCGAAGTCTCTCTCGAAGTCTCTCTCGAAGTCTCTCTCGCTGTCTCTCTCGCTGTCTCTCTCGCTGTCTCTCTCGCTGTCTCTCTCGCTGTCTCTCTCGCTGTCTCCCTCGCTGTCTCCCTCGCTGTCTCCCTCGCTGTCTCCCTCGCTGTCTCCCTCGCTGTCTCCCTCGCTGTCTCCCTCGCTGACTCCCTCGCTCTCTCTCTCGCCGTCTCCCTCGCCGTCTCCCTCGCCGTCTCCCTCGCCGTCTCAATCGCTGTCTCCCTCGCATTCTCTCTCGCAGTGTCTCTCGCTGTCTCTCTCGCTATCTCCATAGCATTCTCTCTCGCTGTTTCTCTCGCTTTCTCCCTCGCAGTCCCTCTCGCTGTCTCCCTCGCAGTCTCTCTCGCTGTCTCCCTCGCAGTCTCTCTCGCTGTCTCCCTCGCAGTCTCTATCGCTGTCTCCCTCGCAGTCTCCCTCGCAGTCTCCCTCGCTTTCTCCCTCGCTTTCTCCCTCGCTTTCTCCCTCGCTCTCTCCCTCGCAGACTCTCTCGCAGACTCTCTCGCAGACTCTCTCGCTGTCTCCCTCGCAGTCTCCCTCGCTGTCTCCCTCGCTGTCTCCCTCGCTGTCTCCCTCGCAGTCTCCCTCGCAGTCTCCCTCGCAGTCTCCCTCGCAGTCTCCCTCGCAGTCTCCCTCGCTGTCTCCCTCGCTGTCTCCCTCGCTGTCTCCCTCGCAGTCTCCCTCGCAGTCTCTCTCGCAGTCTCTCTCGCAGTCTCTCTCGCTTTCTCCCTCGCTCTCTCCCTCGCAGACTCTCTCGCTGTCTCCCTCGCAGTCTCCCGCGCAGTCTCCCGCGCAGTCTCCCGCGCAGTCTCCCGCGCAGTCTCCCGCGCAGTCTCCCGCGCAGTCTCCCGCGCAGTCTCCCGCGCAGTCTCCCGCGCAGTCTCCCGCGCAGTCTCCCGCGCAGTCTCCCGCGCAGTCTCCCGCGCAGTCTCCCGCGCAGTCTCCCGCGCAGTCTCCCGCGCAGTCTCCCTCGCAGTCTCCCGCGCAGTCTCCCTCGCAGTCTCCCTCGCAGTCTCCCTCTCAGTCTCCCTCGCAGTCTCCCTCGCAGTCTCCCTCGCTGTCTCCCTCGCTGTCTCCCTCGCTGTCTCCCTCGCTGTCTCCCTCGCTGTCTCCCTCGCTGTCTCCCTCGCTGTCTCTCTCGCTGTCTCCCTCGAAGTCACCCTGGATGTCTCTCTCGCATTCTCTCTCGATGTCTCTCTCGATGTCTCTCTCGTTGTCTCCCTCGCTGTCTCCCTCACAGTCTCTCTCGCTGCCTCTCTCGCTGTCTCTCTCGCCGTCTCCCTCGCAGTCTCCCTCGCAGTCTCTCTCGAAGTCTCTCTCGCTCTCTCTCTCGCCGTCGCCCTCGCCGTCTCCCTCGCCGTCTCCCTCGCCGTCTCCCTCGCCGTCTCCCTCGCAGTCACTCTCGCAGTCTCTCTCGCTGTATCCCTCGCTGTCTCTCTCGCTATCTCCATAGCAGTCACTCTCGCAGTCTCTCTCGCTGTCTCCCTCACAGTCTCCCTCGCTGTCTCCCTCGCAGTCTCTCTCGCAGTCTCTCTCGCAGTCTCTCTCGCAGTCTCTCTCGCAGTCTCTCTCGCAGTCTCTCTCGCAGTCTCTCTCGCTGTCTCTCTCGCTATCTCTCTCGCTATCTCTCTCGCTGTCTCTCTCGCTGTCTCTCTCGCTGTCTCTCTCGCTGTCTCTCTCGCTGTCTCTCTCGCTGTCTCTCTCGCTGTCTCTCTCGCTGTCTCCCTCGCTGTCTCCCTCGCTGTCTCCCTCGCTGTCTCCCTCGCTGACTCCCTCGCTCTCTCTCTCGCCGTCTCCCTCGCCGTCTCCCTCGCCGTCTCAATCGCTGTCTCCCTCGCATTCTCTCTCGCAGTGTCTCTCGCTGTATCCCTCGCTGTCTCTCTCGCTATCTCCATAGCATTCTCTCTCGCTGTTTCTCTCGCTTTCTCCCTCGCAGTCTCTCTCGCTGTCTCCCTCGCAGTCTCTCTCGCTGTCTCCCTCGCAGTCTCTCTCGCTGTCTCCCTCGCTGTCTCCCTCGCAGTCTCTCTCGCAGTCTCTCTCGCAGTCTCTCTCGCAGTCTCTCTCGCAGTCTCTCTCGCAGTCTCTCTCGCAGTCTCTCTCGCAGTCTCTCTCGCTGTCTCCCTCGCTGTCTCCCTCGCTGTCTCCCTCGCTGACTCCCTCGCTCTCTCTCTCGCCGTCTCCCTCGCCGTCTCCCTCGCCGTCTCCCTCGCCGTCTCAATCGCCGTCTCCCTCGCATTCTCTCTCGCAGTGTCTCTCGCTGTATCCCTCGCTGTCTCTCTCGCTATCTCCATAGCATTCTCTCTCGCTGTTTCTCTCGCTTTCTCCCTCGCAGTCTCTCTCGCTGTCTCCCTCGCAGTCTCTCTCGCTGTCTCCCTCGCAGTCTCTCTCGCTGTCTCCCTCGCAGTCTCTCTCGCTGTCTCCCTCGCAGTCTCTATCGCTGTCTCCCTCGCTGTCTCCCTCGCAGTCTCTCTCGCTTTCTCCCTCGCTTTCTCCCTCGCTCTCTCCCTCGCAGACTCCCTCGCAGACTCTCTCGCTGTCTCCCTCGCAGTCTCCCTCGCAGTCTCCCTCGCAGTCTCCCTCGCAGTCTCCCTCGCTGTCTCCCTCGCTGTCTCCCTCGCTGTCTCCCTCGCTGTCTCCCTCGCTGTCTCCCTCGCAGTCTCCCTCGCAGTCTCCCTCGCTGTCTCCCTCGCTGTCTCCCTCGCTGTCTCCCTCGCTGTCTCCCTCGCTGTCTCCCTCGCTGTCTCCCTCGCTGTCTCCCTCGCTGTCTCCCTCGCTGTCTCCCTCGCTGTCTCCCTCGCAGTCTCTCTCGCAGTCTCTCTCGCAGTCTCTCTCGCAGTCTCTCTCGCTTTCTCCCTCGCAGACTCTCTCGCTGTCTCCCGCGCAGTCTCCCGCGCAGTCTCCCGCGCAGTCTCCCGCGCAGTCTCCCGCGCAGTCTCCCGCGCAGTCTCCCGCGCAGTCTCCCGCGCAGTCTCCCGCGCAGTCTCCCGCGCAGTCTCCCGCGCAGTCTCCCGCGCAGTCTCCCGCGCAGTCTCCCGCGCAGTCTCCCGCGCAGCCTCCCGCGCAGCCTCCCGCGCAGCCTCCCGCGCAGCCTCCCGCGCAGCCTCCCGCGCAGCCTCCCTCGCAGCCTCCCTCGCTGTCTCCCTCGCTGTCTCCCTCGCTGTCTCCCTCGATGTCACCCTGGATGTCTCTCTCGCATTCTCTCTCGCTGTCTCTCTCGATGTCTCTCTCGTTGTCTCCCTCGCTGTCTCCCTCACAGTCTCTCTCGCTGTCTCTCTCGCTGTCTCTCTCGCCGTCTCTCTCGCCGTCTCCCTCGAAGTCTCTCTCGCTCTCTCTCTCGCCGTCGCCCTCGCCGTCGCCCTCGCCGTCTCCCTCGCCGTCTCCCTCGCCGGCTCCCTCGCAGTCACTCTCGCAGTCTCTCTCGCTGTATCCCTCGCTGTCTCTCTCGCTATCTCCATAGCAGTCTCTCTCGCAGTCTCCCTCACAGTCTCCCTCGCTGTCTCCCTCGCAGTCTCTCTCGCAGTCTCTCTCGCAGTCTCCCTCGCAGTCTCCCTCGCAGTCTCCCTCGCAGTCTCCCTCGCAGTCTCCCTCGCAGTCTCCCTCGCAGTCTCCCTCGCTGTCTCCCTCGCTGTCTCTCTCGTTGTCTCCCTCGCAGTCTCTCTCGCTTTCTCCCTCGCAGTCTCTCTCGCTTTCTCCCTCGCAGTCTCTCTCGCAGTCTCTCTCGCAGTCTCTCTCGCAGTCTCTCTCGCAGTCTCTCTCGCAGTCTCTCTCGCAGTCTCTCTCGCAGTCTCTCTCGCAGTCTCTCTCGCAGTCTCTCTCGCAGTCTCTCTCGCAGTCTCTCTCGCTTTCTCCCTCGCAGTCTCTCTCGCAGTCTCTCTCGTAGTCTCCCTCGCAGTTTCTCTCGCTGTCTCCCTCGCTGTCTCCCTCGCTGTCTCCCTCGCTGTCTCCCTCGCTGTCTCCCTCGCAGTCTCCCTCGCAGTCTCCCTCGCAGTCTCCCTCGCAGTCTCCCTCGCAGTCTCCCTCGCAGTCTCCCTCGCAGTCTCCCTCGCAGTCTCCCTCGCAGTCTCCCTCGCAGTCTCCCTCGCAGTCTCCCTCGCAGTCTCCCTCGCTGTCTCTCTCGCTGTCTCCCTCGCAGTCTCCCTCGCAGTCTCCCTCGCAGTCTCCCTCGCAGTCTCCCTCGCAGTCTCCCTCGCTGTCTCCCTCGCTGTCTCCCTCGCTGTCTCCCTCGCTGTCTCCCTCGCTGTCTCCCTCGCTGTCTCCCTCGCTGTCTCCCTCGCTGTCTCCCTCGCTGTCTCACGCGATCTCTCTCGCATTCTCTCTCGTTGTCTACCTCGCAGTCTCTATCGCTGTGTCCCTCGCAGTCTCTCTCACAGTCTCTCTCACAGTCTCTGTCGCTGTCTCTGTCGCTGTCTCTGTCGCTGTCTCTGTCGCTGTCTCCGTCGCTGTCTCCCTCGCTGTCTCCCTCGCTGTCTCCCTCGCCGTCGCCCTCGCCGTCTCCCTCGCCGTCTCCCTCGCCGTCTCCCTCGCCGTCTCCCTCGCCGTCTCCCTCGCAGTCACTCTCGCAGTCTCTCTCGCTGTATCCCTCGCTGTCTCTCTCGCTATCTCCATAGCAGTCTCTCTCGCAGTCTCCCTCACAGTCTCCCTCGCTGTCTCCCTCGCAGTCTCTCTCGCAGTCTCTCTCGCAGTCTCTCTCGCAGTCTCTCTCGCAGTCTCCCTCGCAGTCTCCCTCGCTATCTCCCTCGCTGTCTCTCTCGTTGTCTCCCTCGCAGTCTCTCTCGCTTTCTCCCTCGCAGTCTCTCTCGCAGTCTCTCTCGCAGTCTCTCTCGCAGTCTCTCTCGCAGTCTCTCTCGCAGTCTCTCTCGCAGTCTCTCTCGCAGTCTCTCTCGCTTTCTCCCTCGCAGTCTCTCTCGCAGTCTCTCTCGCAGTCTCTCTCGTAGTCTCCCTCGCAGTTTCTCTCGCTGTCTCCCTCGCTGTCTCCCTCGCTGTCTCCCTCGCTGTCTCCCTCGCTGTCTCCCTCGCAGTCTCCCTCGCAGTCTCCCTCGCAGTCTCCCTCGCAGTCTCCCTCGCAGTCTCCCTCGCAGTCTCCCTCGCAGTCTCCCTCGCAGTCTCCCTCGCAGTCTCCCTCGCAGTCTCCCTCGCTGTCTCTCTCGCTGTCTCCCTCGCTGTCTCCCTCGCAGTCTCCCTCGCAGTCTCCCTCGCTGTCTCCCTCGCTGTCTCCCTCGCTGTCTCCCTCGCTGTCTCCCTCGCTGTCTCCCTCGCTGTCTCCCTCGCTGTCTCCCTCGCTGTCTCCCTCGCTGTCTCCCTCGCTGTCTCCCTCGCTGTCTCCCTCGCTGTCTCCCTCGATGTCTCACGCGATGTCTCACGCGATGTCTCACGCGATCTCTCTCGCATTCTCTCTCGTTGTCTACCTCGCAGTCTCTATCGCTGTGTCCCTCGCAGTCTCTCTCACAGTCTCTCTCACAGTCTCTGTCGCTGTCTCTGTCGCTGTCTCCGTCGCTGTCTCCGTCGCTGTCTCCGTCGCTGTCTCCGTCGCTGTCTCCGTCGCTGTCTCCCTCGCTGTCTCCCTCGCTGTCTCCCTCGCTGTCTCCCTCGCAGTCTCTCTCGAAGTCTCTCTCGCAGACTCTCTCGCTGTCTCCCTCGCTGTCTCCCTCGCAGTCTCCCGCGCAGTCTCCCGCGCAGTCTCCCGCGCAGTCTCCCTCGCAGTCTCCCTCGCAGTCTCCCTCGCAGTCTCTCTCGCAGTCTCCCTCGCTATCTCCCTCGCTGTCTCTCTCGTTGTCTCCCTCGCAGTCTCTCTCGCTTTCTCCCTCGCAGTCTCCCTCGCAGTCTCTCTCGCAGTCTCTCTCGCAGTCTCTCTCGCAGTCTCTCTCGCTTTCTCTCTCGCAGTCTCTCTCGCAGTCTCTCTCGCAGTCTCTCTCGCAGTCTCTCTCGCAGTCTCTCTCGCAGTCTCTCTCGCAGTCTCCCTCGCAGTTTCCCTCGCTGTCTCCCTCGCTGTCTCCCTCGCTGTCTCCCTCGCAGTCTCCCTCGCAGTCTCCCTCGCAGTCTCCCTCGCAGTCTCCCTCGCAGTCTCCCTCGCAGTCTCCCTCGCAGTCTCCCTCGCAGTCTCCCTCGCAGTCTCCCTCGCTGTCTCCCTCGCAGTCTCCCTCGCTGTCTCCCTCGCAGTCTCCCTCGCTGTCTCCCTCGCTGTCTCCCTCGCTGTCTCCCTCGCTGTCTCACGCGATCTCTCTCGCATTCTCTCTCGTTGTCTACCTCGCAGTCTCTCTCGCTGTGTCCCTCGCAGTCTTTCTCACAGTCTCTGTCGCTGTCTCTGTCGCTGACTCTGTCGCTGTCTCCCTCGCTGTCTCCCTCGCTGTCTCCCTCGCTGTCTCCCTCGCAGTCTCCCTCGCAGTCTCCCTCGCAGTCTCCCTCGCAGTCTCCCTCGCAGTCTCCCTCGCAGTCTCTCTCGAAGTCTCTCTCGCAGTCTCTCTCGAAGTCTCTCTCGAAGTCTCTCTCGAAGTCTCTCTCGAAGTCTCTCTCGAAGTCTCTCTCGAAGTCTCTCTCGCTGTCTCCGTCGCTGTCTCCGTCGCTGTCTCCGTCGCTGTCTCCGTCGCTGTCTCCCTCGCTGTCTCCCTCGCTGTCTCCCTCGCTGTCTCCCTCGCAGTCTCCCTCGCAGTCTCCCTCGCAGTCTCTCTCGAAGTCTCTCTCGCTGTCTCTCTCGCTGTCTCTCTCGCTGTCTCTCTCGCTGTCTCTCTCGCTGTCTCTCTCGCTGTCTCTCTCGCTGTCTCCCTCGCTGTCTCCCTCGCTGTCTCCCTCGCTGTCTCCCTCGCTGTCTCCCTCGCTGTCTCCCTCGCTGTCTCCCTCGCTGTCTCCCTCGCTGACTCCCTCGCTCTCTCCCTCGCTCTCTCTCTCGCCGTCTCCCTCGCCGTCTCCCTCGCCGTCTCCCTCGCCGTCTCAATCGCTGTCTCCCTCGCATTCTCTCTCGCAGTGTCTCTCGCTGTATCCCTCGCTGTCTCTCTCGCTATCTCCATAGCATTCTCTCTCGCTGTTTCTCTCGCTGTTTCTCTCGCTTTCTCCCTCGCAGTCTCTCTCGCTGTCTCCCTCGCAGTCTCTCTCGCTGTCTCCCTCGCAGTCTCTCTCGCTGTCTCCCTCGCAGTCTCTATCGCTGTCTCCCTCGCAGTCTCCCTCGCAGTCTCTCTCGCTTTCTCCCTCGCTTTCTCCCTCGCTTTCTCCCTCGCTCTCTCCCTCGCTCTCTCCCTCGCAGACTCTCTCGCAGACTCTCTCGCAGTCTCCCTCGCAGTCTCCCTCGCAGTCTCCCTCGCAGTCTCCCTCGCAGTCTCCCTCGCAGTCTCCCTCGCAGTCTCCCTCGCTGTCTCCCTCGCTGTCTCCCTCGCAGTCTCCCTCGCAGTCTCCCTCGCAGTCTCCCTCGCAGTCTCCCTCGCAGTCTCCCTCGCAGTCTCCCTCGCAGTCTCCCTCGCTGTCTCCCTCGCTGTCTCCCTCGCTGTCTCCCTCGCTGTCTCCCTCGCTGTCTCCCTCGCTGTCTCCCTCGCTGTCTCCCTCGCTGTCTCCCTCGCTGTCTCCCTCGCTGTCTCCCTCGCTGTCTCCCTCGCTGTCTCTCTCGCTGTCTCCCTCGAAGTCACCCTGGATGTCTCTCTCGCAGTCTCTCTCGCATTCTCTCTCGATGTCTCTCTCGATGTCTCCCTCTCAGTCTCCCTCTCAGTCTCCCTCTCAGTCTCCCTCACAGTCTCCCTCGCTGTCTCCCTCGCCGTCTCCCTCGCAGTCACTCTCGCTGTCTCTCTCGCTATCTCCATAGCAGTCTCTCTTGCAGTCTCCCTCACAGTCTCTCTCGCAGTCTCTCTCGCTATCTCCCTCGCTATCTCCCTCGCTGTCTCTCTCGCTGTCTCTCTCGCTGTCTCCCTTGCAGTCTCCCTCGCAGTCTCTCTCGCTTTCTCCCTCGCTGTCTCCCTCGCTGTCTCCCTCGCTGTCTCCCTCGCTGTCTCCCTCGCTGTCTCCCTCGCAGTCTCTCTCGCAGTCTCTCTCGCAGTCTCTCTCGCAGTCTCTCTCGCAGTCTCTCTCGAAGTCTCTCTCGCTGTCTCTCTCGCTGTCTCTCTCGCTGTCTCTCTCGCTGTCTCCCTCGCTGTCTCCCTCGCTGTCTCCCTCGCTGTCTCCCTCGCTGTCTCCCTCGCTGTCTCCCTCGCTGTCTCCCTCGCTGTCTCCCTCGCTGTCTCCCTCGCTGTCTCCCTCGCTGTCTCCCTCGCTGTCTCCCTCGCTGTCTCCCTCGCTGTCTCCCTCGCTGACTCCCTCGCTGTCTCTCTCGCCGTCTCCCTCGCCGTCTCCCTCGCCGTCTCAATCGCTGTCTCCCTCGCATTCTCTCTCGCAATGTCTCTCGCTGTATCCCTCGCTGTCTCTCTCGCTATCTCCATAGCATTCTCTCTCGCTGTTTCTCTCGCTTTCTCCCTCGCAGTCTCTCTCGCTGTCTCCCTCGCAGTCTCTCTCGCTGTCTCCCTCGCAGTCTCTCTCGCTGTCTCCCTCGCTGTCTCCCTCGCAGTCTCTGTCGCTGTCTCCCTCGCAGTCTCTATCGCTGTCTCCCTCGCAGTCTCCCTCGCAGTCTCTCTCGCTTTCTCCCTCGCTTTCTCCCTCGCTTTCTCCCTCGCTCTCTCCCTCGCAGACTCTCTCGCAGACTCTCTCGCAGTCTCCCTCGCAGTCTCCCTCGCAGTCTCCCTCGCAGTCTCCCTCGCTGTCTCCCTCGCAGTCTCCCTCGCAGTCTCCCTCGCAGTCTCCCTCGCAGTCTCCCTCGCAGTCTCCCTCGCAGTCTCCCTCGCAGTCTCCCTCGCAGTCTCCCTCGCAGTCTCCCTCGCAGTCTCCCTCGCTGTCTCCCTCGCTGTCTCTCTCGCTGTCTCCCTCGAAGTCACCCTGGATGTCACCCTGGATGTCTCTCTCGCAGTCTCTCTCGCATTCTCTCTCGATGTCTCTCTCGCTGTCTCCCTCGCTGTCTCCCTCTCAGTCTCCCTCTCAGTCTCCCTCACAGTCTCCCTCGCTGTCTCCCTCGCAGTCTCTCTCGCTGTCTCCCTCGCAGTCTCTATCGCTGTCTCCCTCGCAGTCTCCCTCGCAGTCTCTCTCGCTTTCTCCCTCGCTTTCTCCCTCGCTTTCTCCCTCGCTTTCTCCCTCGCTCTCTCCCTCGCAGACTCTCTCGCAGTCTCCCTCGCAGTCTCCCTCGCAGTCTCCCTCGCAGTCTCCCTCGCAGTCTCCCTCGCAGTCTCCCTCGCAGTCTCCCTCGCAGTCTCCCTCGCAGTCTCCCTCGCAGTCTCCCTCGCTGTCTCCCTCGCAGTCTCCCTCGCAGTCTCCCTCGCAGTCTCCCTCGCAGTCTCCCTCGCAGTCTCCCTCGCAGTCTCCCTCGCAGTCTCCCTCGCAGTCTCCCTCGCTGTCTCCCTCGCTGTCTCCCTCGCTGTCTCCCTCGCTGTCTCCCTCGCTGTCTCCCTCGCTGTCTCCCTCGCTGTCTCCCTCGCTGTCTCCCTCGCTGTCTCCCTCGCTGTCTCCCTCGCTGTCTCCCTCGCTGTCTCTCTCGCTGTCTCCCTCGAAGTCACCCTGGATGTCTCTCTCGCAGTCTCTCTCGCATTCTCTCTCGATGTCTCTCTCGATGTCTCTCTCGTTGTCTCCCTCTCAGTCTCCCTCTCAGTCTCCCTCACAGTCTCCCTCGCTGTCTCCCTCGCCGTCTCCCTCGCAGTCACTCTCGCTGTCTCTCTCGCTATCTCCATAGCAGTCTCTCTTGCAGTCTCCCTCACAGTCTCCCTCGCTGTCTCCCTCACAGTCTCTCTCGCAGTCTCTCTCGCTATCTCCCTCGCTATCTCCCTCGCTGTCTCTCTCGCTGTCTCTCTCGCTGTCTCCCTTGCAGTCTCCCTCGCAGTCTCTCTCGCTTTCTCCCTCGCTGTCTCCCTCGCTGTCTCCCTCGCTGTCTCCCTCGCTGTCTCCCTCGCTGTCTCCCTCGCTGTCTCCCTCGCAGTCTCTCTCGCAGTCTCTCTCGCAGTCTCTCTCGCAGTCTCTCTCGCAGTCTCTCTCGCAGTCTCTCTCGAAGTCTCTCTCGCTGTCTCTCTCGCTGTCTCTCTCGCTGTCTCTCTCGCTGTCTCCCTCGCTGTCTCCCTCGCTGTCTCCCTCGCTGTCTCCCTCGCTGTCTCCCTCGCTGTCTCCCTCGCTGTCTCCCTCGCTGTCTCCCTCGCTGTCTCCCTCGCTGTCTCCCTCGCTGTCTCCCTCGCTGTCTCCCTCGCTGTCTCCCTCGCTGTCTCCCTCGCTGTCTCCCTCGCTGACTCCCTCGCTGTCTCTCTCGCCGTCTCCCTCGCCGTCTCCCTCGCCGTCTCAATCGCTGTCTCCCTCGCATTCTCTCTCGCAATGTCTCTCGCTGTATCCCTCGCTGTCTCTCTCGCTATCTCCATAGCATTCTCTCTCGCTGTTTCTCTCGCTTTCTCCCTCGCAGTCTCTCTCGCTGTCTCCCTCGCAGTCTCTCTCGCTGTCTCCCTCGCAGTCTCTCTCGCTGTCTCCCTCGCTGTCTCCCTCGCAGTCTCTGTCGCTGTCTCCCTCGCAGTCTCTATCGCTGTCTCCCTCGCAGTCTCCCTCGCAGTCTCTCTCGCTTTCTCCCTCGCTTTCTCCCTCGCTTTCTCCCTCGCTCTCTCCCTCGCAGACTCTCTCGCAGACTCTCTCGCAGTCTCCCTCGCAGTCTCCCTCGCAGTCTCCCTCGCAGTCTCCCTCGCTGTCTCCCTCGCAGTCTCCCTCGCAGTCTCCCTCGCAGTCTCCCTCGCAGTCTCCCTCGCAGTCTCCCTCGCAGTCTCCCTCGCAGTCTCCCTCGCAGTCTCCCTCGCAGTCTCCCTCGCTGTCTCCCTCGCTGTCTCTCTCGCTGTCTCCCTCGAAGTCACCCTGGATGTCACCCTGGATGTCTCTCTCGCAGTCTCTCTCGCATTCTCTCTCGATGTCTCTCTCGCTGTCTCCCTCGCTGTCTCCCTCTCAGTCTCCCTCTCAGTCTCCCTCTCAGTCTCCCTCACAGTCTCCCTCGCAGTCTCTCTCGAAGTCTCTCTCGCCGTCGCCCTCGCCGTCTCCCTCGCAGTCACTCTCGCTGTCTCTCTCGCTGTATCCCTCGCTGTCTCTCTCGCTATCTCCATAGCAGTCTCTCTTGCAGTCTCCCTCACAGTCTCCCTCGCTGTCTCCCTCGCTGTCTCCCTCGCAGTCTCTCTCGCAGTCTCTCTCGCTATCTCTCTCGCTGTCTCTCTCGCTGTCTCTCTCGCTGTCTCCCTTGCAGTCTCCCTCGCAGTCTCTCTCGCTTTCTCCCTCGCTTTCTCCCTCGCAGTCTCTCTCGCTTTCTCCCTCGCAGTCTCTCTCGCAGTCTCTCTCGCAGTCTCTCTCGCTGTCTCTCTCGCAGTCTCCCTCACTGTCTCCCTCGCTGTCTCCCTCGCTGTCTCACACGATCTCTCTCGCATTCTCTCTCGTTGTCTCCCTCGCAGTCTCTCTCGCTGTGTCCCTCGCAGTCTCTCTCACAGTCTCTGTCGCTGTCTCCCTCGCTGTCTCCCTCGCTGTCTCCCTCGCTGTCTCCCTCGCTGTCTCCCTCGCTGTCTCCCTCGCTGTCTCCCTCGCTGTCTCCCTCGCTGTCTCCCTCGCTGTCTACCTCGCTGTCTACCTCGCTGTCTCCCTCGCTGTCTCCCTCGCTGTCTCCCTCGCTGTCTCCCTCGCATTCTCTCTCGCAATGTCTCTCGCTGTATCCCTCGCTGTCTCTCTCGCTATCTCCATAGCATTCTCTCTCGCTGTTTCTCTCGCTTTCTCCCTCGCAGTCTCTCTCGCTGTCTCCCTCGCAGTCTCTCTCGCTGTCTCCCTCGCTGTCTCCCTCGCTGTCTCCCTCGCTGTCTCCCTCGCTGTCTCCCTCGCTGTCTCCCTCGCTGTCTCCCTTGCAGTCTCCCTCGCAGTCTCTCTCGCTTTCTCCCTCGCTGTCTCCCTCGCTGTCTCCCTCGCAGTCTCACTCGCAGTCTCTCTCGAAGTCTCTCTCGCTGTCTCTCTCGCTGTCTCTCTCGCTGTCTCTCTCGCTGTCTCTCTCGCTGTCTCCCTCGCTGTCTCCCTCGCTGTCTCCCTCGCTGTCTCCCTCGCTGTCTCCCTCGCTGTCTCCCTCGCTGTCTCCCTCGCTGTCTCCCTCGCTGTCTCCCTCGCTGTCTCCCTCGCTGTCTCCCTCGCTGTCTCCCTCGCTGTCTCCCTCGCTGTCTCCCTCGCTGTCTCCCTCGCTGTCTCCCTCGCCGTCTCCCTCGCCGTCTCCCTCGCCGTCTCCCTCGCCGTCTCCCTCGCCGTCTCCCTCGCCGTCTCAATCGCTGTCTCCCTCGCATTCTCTCTCGCAATGTCTCTCGCTGTATCCCTCGCTGTCTCTCTCGCTATCTCCATAGCATTCTCTCTCGCTGTTTCTCTCGCTTTCTCCCTCGCAGTCTCTCTCGCTGTCTCCCTCGCAGTCTCCCTCGCAGTCTCCCTCGCAGTCTCCCTCGCAGTCTCCCTCGCAGTCTCCCTCGCTGTCTCCCTCGCTGTCTCTCTCGCTGTCTCCCTCGAAGTCACCCTGGATGTCTCTCTCGCAGTCTCTCTCGCATTCTCTCTCGATGTCTCTCTCGATGTCTCTCTCGATGTCTCTCTCGTTGTCTCCCTCGCTGTCTCCCTCTCAGTCTCCCTCTCAGTCTCCCTCACAGTCTCCCTCGCTGTCTCCCTCACAGTCTCCCTCGCAGTCTCCCTCGCAGTCTCTCTCGAAGTCTCTCTCGCCGTCGCCCTCGCCGTCTCCCTCGCAGTCACTCTCGCTGTCTCTCTCGCTGTATCCCTCGCTGTCTCTCTCGCTATCTCCATAGCAGTCTCTCTTGCAGTCTCCCTCACAGTCTCCCTCGCTGTCTCCCTCACAGTCTCTCTCGCTATCTCCCTCGCTATCTCCCTCGCTGTCTCTCTCGCTGTCTCCCTTGCAGTCTCCCTCGCAGTCTCTCTCGCTTTCTCCCTCGCAGTCTCTCTCGCTTTCTCCCTCGCTTTCTCCCTCGCAGTCTCTCTCGCTTTCTCCCTCGCAGTCTCTCTCGCAGTCTCTCTCGCAGTCTCTCTCGCTGTCTCTCTCGCAGTCTCCCTCACTGTCTCCCTCGCTGTCTCCCTCGCTGTCTCACACGATCTCTCTCGCATTCTCTCTCGTTGTCTCCCTCGCAGTCTCTCTCGCTGTGTCCCTCGCAGTCTCTCTCACAGTCTCTGTCGCTGTCTCCCTCGCTGTCTCCCTCGCT
>NW_027142171.1:35000-36895 GCF_036365525.1 Heterodontus francisci | reverse complement strand
TTGCTCTCCCCTTTTCCTGACGCCGTTCGCCCGAGCAGAGGTGCAGCCTGACGGGACTGCTGTCGCCTTCCGCGGCGCACCGGCCCCTTTCACCTGCCGTCGACCGCGCGGAGCTCGGACCTCCCTCCCCGAAGTTATGGCCCCGGCGCCGGAGGGTGCCCGGGGCCGGGCATTCAGCGGGGTGAGTCTTCACCTTCCCGGTCAGCCTGCGGGGTCGGTGCGCCGGCACTCGACGCCGGAGGGTCCCCTCTTTCCGTAGAGCCCCGCCCGGTGCCGATCGGCCGGCGGATTGCGGAGCGAACCGCGCCTGACCGACGGGCCTCGGAAACCCGTTGCAGTCGACGGGGGGGAACCGGACAGCGGGACGAGGTGCCGATTCCACCCGCAGATTCGATCCCGAAATCCCGCGGGATTCGGCGGTCCGACCCGACAGATTCAAACGTCGCCCGGGCGGCCCCCAGCGGTCGGGCCGGCCTGGTTCCGCCACCGCCCGATGCCCCTCGCCCCCGGCTACCGCCGGCCGCGCAGGACCGAGCGAATGCGGCCGGACGTCCGGCGGCAATCGGCCGGAAAGCGGTATGGCCATTTCCTACTGTCCCTCGGACGGGCAGAGGGGCGGCGCCGGGGCACTCGCGGACCAGGCCGCGCCCCTCCGAGCCCTACCGCCTGCCGTCGACCGCGCGGGGATCGGACCTCCCTCCCCGAAGTTATGGCCCCGGAGCCGGAGGGTACCCGGGGCCGGGCATTCAGCGGGGTGAGTCTTCACCTTCCCGGTCAGCCTGCGGGGTCGGTGCGCCGGCACTCGACGCGGGAGGGTCCCCTCTTTCCGTAGAGCCCCGCCTGTGCCGATCGGCCGGCGGATTGCGGAGCGAACCGCGCCTGACCGACGGGCCTCGGAAACCCGTTGCAGTCGACCGGGGGGAACCGGACAGCGGGACGAGGTGCCGATTCCACCCGCAGATTCGATCCCGAAATCCCGCGGGATTCGGCGGTCCGACCCGACAGATTCAAACGTCGCCCGGGCGGCCCCCAGCGGTCGGGCCGGCCTGGTTCCGCCACCGCCCGATGCCCCTCGCCCCCGGCTACCGCCGGCCGCGCAGACCGAGCGAATGCGGCCGGACGTCCGGCGGCAATCGGCCGGAAAGCGGTATGGCCATTTCCTACTGTCCCTCGGACGGGCAGAGGGGCGGCGCCGGGGCACTCGCGGACCAGGCCGCGCCCCTCCGAGCCCTACCGCCTGCCGTCGACCGCGCGGGGATCGGACCCTCCTCGCCGAAGTTATGGAGGTAGGACCGGGAGGCTGCCCAGGGTCGGGACTTCAACCGGCTGCCGCCACCCTTTCCCGCCTGTCCCACGGGCTCGGAGATCCAGGCCCTGCAAAGACCCTCCGGTCGCCACCCGACAGGTGCTTTACCGGAGAAATCGTAAACCGGCGTCAGGGCCGGACCTGTCCCGCAGAGGGCAGCCTGCGCCCTTATGCTTTCCCTTTTGCTTTGGCCCCGCAGTAGCAAATGGTTCACCGATAAGTCGGGAACCCACACGCCCGGCCCCACCCGCCCATCCTTCCGCAATGCATCGCCTAGACACACGCACCAAGGGCGCTCTCCTTCCCCCGCCTCCCACATCCCACAGGATGTGCCCTCAGACCACGGCGCCCACACAACCACCCACCCACCCAACCTTCCTAAACACGCCGGCAAACATGCATACAAACACGGCCACCTTCGCAAATTCACCCCCACGCCGACTATTAAGCCCGGCAAGACTCATTGCAGCCAACCGCGGCCAAAAGTTGAAGTGACAACTCATTAACCAATTTCCAAAATTAGGCCAACTGAATAACCAGACTCTTTGTCAATCTGACGACGGGGGCAAATCATAAACCGGTTCTGCCC
>NW_027142171.1:27500-30000 GCF_036365525.1 Heterodontus francisci | reverse complement strand
GGTCTTCTATACGCCACATTTCCCACGCCCGCCAGGCGAGCGGGGATTCGGCGCTGGGCTGTTCCCTCTTCACTCGCAGTTACTAGGGGAATCCTTGTTAGTTTCTTTTCCTCCGCTTAGTAATATGCTTAAATTCAGCGGGTTGTCACGTCTGATCTGAGGTCGTAGGCAGAATGGTGAGCGATCGCGTGCGTGCGTTTCTCAACATCGGATGGCCCCCGCCCAGACTTAAACGCAGCACCAAAAGCTCCAGGCCGGCCGGTATATCTCGCAACTTAATGACAACGGCACCTCGTACTCAACCCTCGGGGGGGGGGGCGCTCACCAGGCCAGGGGTTAGTAACGAGCGGATGTGCACGCGTGTCGACGTCGGGCTTGCGACCGGGCTCGGCTCATAACTGTTCCGGAGTGCCGATAAGGGAGGTGCCGAAGACAAAGAGCGTGGGCGCGGTGCTGGTTTGAACTGCACGAGGGCAGGAGAGAAAAGCGAGCAGCCCACGGGAAGCAAGCGTGGAAAGGACCCGAGACTAGCAGCAGCTAGAAGGCGTGGCAAGAGTTTGGAGCACGTGCAACCGGGGTGGGGGAGTTGGTTCGAAAAGCAGGCAGCAGAGACCAGGGGGACAGGACCGTGCGGCACTGACTAGGTGCACCCTCAGATGTAGGCGAGCTTGCCGGAGGCACAGCGGGAGGCATGCGTGTGGAAGGAGACAGGGCTCCAGCACAACACGCAGCACCGCAGGGACTCCATGGCAAAACTGCACAAACACCGAATGAGGGCACGCAAAGCCAGCGAGGCAGCACGGCAAGCCCACAGTCAACTACGTCAAGCTCTCCTCCTCCTCGTCCAGAACCACTAAACCACGTCGACCACTGGCAACAGCCATCGAGACCGAACCACACGGTTTGCGTCCACCGACATGCCACACCGAGTCTCTCTCTCTCTCTATGCCGATTCACCAGGCATCGTTCCCATCTCTGCTCTGCACACTCCACAGAGAGTCAACTCTGCCCTCCACGATCCATTCGGAGGCTAACGGCCCGGCAGCAAGCAGTCCCAGCACTGACGCAGTCGTTCGTTTGCAACCCACTGACAGCCGTCCTGGGAAAAGCAGAGGCTGGCCGAGACCAGTGCCGGCGCGCCCGGAGGCCCACGCCGGACTGCCCCCCCCATCGCGATTAAATGGAGGGACAGAGGTCGAACTCTCCCAAAGGCGGAGTAAACTCCAGGTCTGCACTTAGGGGGACGAAGAGGAGCAAAGGAACCTCTGCGACAAAACCCCAGCCGCGCTCCCGCCGGCAAAGGCGAGTGCGATTGATTGTCAAGCGACCCTCAGACAGGCGTAGCCCCGGGAGGAACCCGGGGCCGCAAAGTGCGTTCAAAGTGTCGATGATCAATGTGTCCTGCAATTCACATTAATTCTCGCAGCTAGCTGCGTTCTTCATCGACGCACGAGCCGAGTGATCCACCGCTAAGAGTTGTCTCAGGTTTTCGGTCCGTCCCTCGCGCGAGGGGTCGAACCCGGAACGTGCGAACGCTCCCCCGCCCTCCCCAATGGGGTGTGGGGGGTGGGAGAGCCCCAGCCTGGCACGGCCCTTCGGATTTCAGTCGAACAATCACAATGACCAAAGAAAGGTTTTCACGCGGCCAACGTGGTCAGGGCGCTCGCGAGGCGAAGCGCGTCAGCTCGTCCGACGCCGGAGCCCAACCGTGCCGACGCGCACCACGGACAACAGAGGCAGGGTCTCTGCCGCCACCGAGGCCGGGAGGACGAGGAGAGAGAGAGAGCGAACGCGGACGGACTGAGTGGGGTACAAGGCCGACAGGATGAGCCCGCTGCGGGGAAACAAATCCTGCCTCCGCGGCCAGGTACATTCTCTCGAACGTCACGGCTGCCATCTCAAGCTCGACACCGGCAACGGACACGCGAGTCTTTAAACCGCCGCTCCGCCAAAAGCACCAGCTCGCGGGGCCGGAGGGGGAGTCGTGTAGGTACCCTGTACCGGTAAAGGGAGGGTGACTAGAGCGACCAAAGTGTCCCCACGGTGGGAAAGAAAACCGGGCCTGCATCACCGGATCAGTCCCTGCAGAGCTCACAGTGGCCGGTTGACGAGGTCCCGACGGCGGGCCGCCGGGCAGCACCCAAGCCCGCAGAAGCTCCCTTCAATTCGACTGCGGTTGTAATGCTGCAAGACGGTGGCAAGTCCATAGGAAGGCGGGTGCTTCTACGGTCGCCGGTCCCGGACGAGAGCTGGGTGGCCCGTCAGTGACAGCGTAAAGACGAGGAGAGCCTGGCCAGTGAGAAGAGAGGAGGAGGGGCTGGAGGAAGGCGTGGAGTACAGAGAACGAAAGCCTCACGCTCACCCTGCCGGATGGGATGCACAACACAGACGAGACCAGAAGTCGAGAGACCGGGCCGCAGGCCAAGGGGGGGGGGGGGTCAGGCATGGGCAAACGAGCAGCTCGGACATGCGGTGGAGTAGCGGTGCAGGCAAGATTATC
>NW_027142171.1:17500-22500 GCF_036365525.1 Heterodontus francisci | reverse complement strand
GCTTGATCGCCCTTCCACTGGTTAACCATTTGCCCTTTCGGACTTAGTCTCTGGACATTATTCGACGGATTTTCTGGTTAACCATTTGCCCTTTCGGACTTAGTCTCTGGGCATTATTTTCGACTTTTTGGTTAATGATTTCATACTTTTTACTTACTTTTGCCCTTTTTGGTTAATGATTACTCTGCTTACTGGTTAACCATTTGCCCTTTCGGACTTAGTCTCTGGACATTATTTTCGAGTTTTTGGTTAATGATTTCACACTTTTAACATATTTTTGCGCTTTTTGGTTAATGATTACTCTGCTTACTGGTTAACCATTTGCCCTTTCGGACTTAGTCTCTGGACATTATTTTCGACTTTTTGGTTAATGATTTCACACTTTTTACTTACTTTTGCGATTTTTGGTTAATGATTTCACACTTTTAACATATTTTTGCGCTTTTTGGTTAATGATTACTCTGCTTACTGGTTAACCATTTGCCCTTTCGGACTTAGTCTCTGGAGATTATTTTCGACTTTTTGGTTAATGATTTCACACTTTTAACTTAATTTTGTGCTTTTTGGTTAATGATTTCACACTTTTTACTTACTTTTGCGATTTTTGGTTAATGATTACTCTGCTTACTGGTTAACCATTTGCCCTTTCGGACTTAGTCTCTGGACATTATTTTCGAGTTTTTGGTTAATGATTTCACACTTTTAACATATTTTTGCGCTTTTTGGTTAATGATTACTCTGCTTACTGGTTAACCATTTGCCCTTTCGGACTTAGTCTCTGGAGATTATTTTCGAGTTTTTGGTTACTGATTTCACACTTTTTACTTACTTTTGCGCTTTTTGGTTACTGATTTCACACTTTTTACATATTTTTGCGCTTTTTGGTTAATGATTACTCTGCTTACTGGTTAATTATTTGCCCTTTCGGACTTAGTCTCTGCACATTATTTTCGAGTTTTTGGTTAATGATTTCACACTTTTAACATATTTTTGCGCTTTTTGGTTAATGATTACTCTGCTTACTGGTTAACCATTTGCCCTTTCGGACTTAGTCTCTGGAGATTATTTTCGAGTTTTTGGTTAATGATTTCACACTTTTTACTTACTTTTGCGCTTTTTGGTTACTGATTTCACACTTTTTACATATTTTTGCGCTTTTTGGTTAATGATTACTCTGCTTACTGGTTAATTATTTGCCCTTTCGGACTTAGTCTCTGCACATTATTTTCGAGTTTTTGGTTAATGATTTCACACTTTTAACATATTTTTGCGCTTTTTGGTTAATGATTACTCTGCTTACTGGTTAACCATTTGCCCTTTCGGACTTAGTCTCTGGAGATTATTTTCGACTTTTTGGTTAATGATTTCACACTTTTAACTTAATTTTGTGCTTTTTGGTTAATGATTTCACACTTTTTACTTACTTTTGCGATTTTTGGTTAATGATTACTCTGCTTACTGGTTAACCATTTGCCCTTTCGAACTTAGTCTCTGGACATTATTTTCGAGTTTTTGGTTAATGATTTCACACTTTTAACATATTTTTGCGCTTTTTGGTTAATGATTACTCTGCTTACTGGTTAATTATTTGCCCTTTCGGACTTAGTCTCTGCACATTATTTTCGAGTTTTTGGTTAATGATTTCACACTTTTAACATATTTTTGCGCTTTTTGGTTACTGATTTCATACTTTTTACTTACTTTTGCGCCTTTTGGTTAATGATTACTCTGCTTACTGGTTAACCATTTGCCCTTTCGGACTTAGTCTCTGGACATTATTTTCGAGTTTTTGGTTAATGATTTCACACTTTTTACTTACTTTTGCGATTTTTGGTTAATGATTACTCTGCTTACTGGTTAACCATTTGCCCTTTCGGACTTAGTCTCTGGACATTATTTTCGGGTTTTTGGTTAATGATTTCACACTTTTTACTTACTTTTGCGATTTTTGGTTAATGATTACTCTGCTTACTGGTTAACCATTTGCCCTTTCGGACTTAGTCTCTGGACATTGTTTTCGACATTTTGGTTAATGATTTCACACTTTTAACTTAATTTTGTGCTTTTTGGTTAATGATTTCATACTTTTTACTTACTTTTGCGATTTTTGGTTAATGATTTCATACTTTTTACTTACTTTTGCGATTTTTGGTTAATGATTTCATACTTTTTACTTACTTTTGCCCTTTTTGGTTAATGATTTCATACTTTTTACTTACTTTTGCGATTTTTGGTTAATGATTACTCTGCTTACTGGTTAACCATTTGCCCTTTCGGACTTGGTCTCTGGACATTATTTTCGACTTTTTGGTTAATGATTTCACACTTTTAACTTAATTTTGTGCTTTTTGGTTAATGATTTCATACTTTTTACTTACTTTTGCCCTTTTTGGTTAATGATTACTCTGCTTACTGGTTAACCATTTGCCCTTTCGGACTTAGTCTCTGCACATTATTTTCGAGTTTTTGGTTAATGATTTCACACTTTTAACATATTTTTGCGATTTTTGGTTAATGATTACTCTGCTTACTGGTTAACCATTTGCCCTTTCGGACTTAGTCTCTGGAGATTATTTTCGACTTTTTGGTTAATGATTTCACACTTTTAACATATTTTTGCGCTTTTTGGTTACTGATTTCATACTTTTTACTTACTTTTGCGCCTTTTGGTTAATGATTACTCTGCTTACTGGTTAACCATTTGCCCTTTCGGACTTAGTCTCTGGAGATTATTTTCGAGTTTTTGGTTAATGATTTCACACTTTTTACTTACTTTTGCGATTTTTGGTTAATGATTACTCTGCTTACTGGTTAACCATTTGCCCTTTTGGACTTAGTCTCTGGAGATTATTTTCGACTTTTTGGTTAATGATTTCACACTTTTTACTTACTTTTGCGATTTTTGGTTAATGATTTCACACTTTTTACTTACTTTTGCGATTTTTGGTTAATGATTACTCTGCTTACTGGTTAACCATTTGCCCTTTCGGACTTAGTCTCTGGAGATTATTTTCGAGTTTTTGGTTAATGATTTCACACTTTTTACTTACTTTTGCGATTTTTGGTTAATGATTTCACACTTTTTACTTACTTTTGCGATTTTTGGTTAATGATTACTCTGCTTACTGGTTAACCATTTGCCCTTTCGGACTTGGTCTCTGGACATTATTTTCGAGTTTTTGGTTAATGATTTCACACTTTTTACTTACTTTTGCGATTTTTGGTTAATGATTACTCTGCTTACTGGTTAACCATTTGCCCTTTCGGACTTAGTCTCTGGAGATTATTTTCGAGTTTTTGGTTAATGATTTCACACTTTTTACTTACTTTTGCGATTTTTGGTTAATGATTACTCTGCTTACTGGTTAACCATTTGCCCTTTCGGACTTAGTCTCTGCACATTATTTTCGAGTTTTTGGTTAATGATTTCACACTTTTAACATATTTTTGCGCTTTTTGGTTAATGATTACTCTGCTTACTGGTTAACCATTTGCCCTTTTGGACTTAGTCTCTGGACATTATTTTCGAGTTTTTGGTTAATGATTTCACACTTTTTACTTACTTTTGCGATTTTTGGTTAATGATTTCACACTTTTTACTTACTTTTGCGATTTTTGGTTAATGATTACTCTGCTTACTGGTTAACCATTTGCCCTTTCGGACTTAGTCTCTGGAGATTATTTTCGAGTTTTTGGTTAATGATTTCACACTTTTTACTTACTTTTGCGATTTTTGGTTAATGATTTCACACTTTTTACTTACTTTTGCGATTTTTGGTTAATGATGACTCTGCTTACTGGTTAACCATTTGCCCTTTCGGACTTAGTCTCTGCACATTATTTTCGAGTTTTTGGTTAATGATTTCACACTTTTTACTTACTTTTGCGATTTTTGGTTAATGATTTCATACTTTTTACTTACTTTTGCGATTTTTGGTTAATGATTACTCTGCTTACTGGTTAACCATTTGCCCTTTCGGACTTGGTCTCTGGACATTATTTTCGAGTTTTTGGTTAATGATTTCACACTTTTAACATAATTTTGCGCTTTTTGGTTAATGATTACTCTGCTTGCTTGTTACTGATTTCCCCTTTCGGACTTGATCTCTGGCCGTTCTTTTCGACCTTTTTGGATAAGGTTTCCACACTCTGAAATTATTTTGGGCTCACTGATTAGGCGAGATCAAGGGGGCATGCCTGGGCACTTTGGGCTCAGTTTGGGAAGGCGGCGTCCGTGTGCTCCTCCGCCCTTCCCGCACTTGCGGCTAGGTTTGCCAAACTGCGCTGACCCGCAGCCCTGCCTTTTTGCCCACGGCACGGAACGACTCAAGTCTGGCTCCGTTCCAGGCCGTTGCCTCCGGCTGCCCGCCGTCCGGCCGGCCTGGGACGTACCCCGGCTGACGGCGCCGGAGGCCCTCTAGCAGCCACCGGTGCCGCGGGCCAATGGGTCCGGGCGTTCCGGAGCTATCGGTGGGGAAGTGCTCTCCCCTTTTCCTGACGCCGTTCGCCCGAGCAGAGGTGCAGCCTGACGGGACTGCTGTCGCCTTCCGCGGCGCACCGGCCCCTTTCACCTGCCGTCGACCGCGCGGAGCTCGGACCTCCCTCCCCGAAGTTATGGCCCCGGCGCCGGAGGGTGCCCGGGGCCGGGCATTCAGCGGGGTGAGTCTTCACCTTCCCGGTCAGCCTGCGGGGTCGGTGCGCCGGCACTCGACGCCGGAGGGTCCCCTCTTTCCGTAGAGCCCCGCCCGGTGCCGATCGGCCGGCGGATTGCGGAGCGAACCGCGCCTGACCGACGGGCCTCGGAAACCCGTTGCAGTCGACGGGGGGGAACCGGACAGCGGGACGAGGTGCCGATTCCACCCGCAGATTCGATCCCGAAATCCCGCGGGATTCGGCGGTCCGACCCGACAGATTCAAACGTCGCCCGGGCGGCCCCCAGCGGTCGGGCCGGCCTGGTTCCGCCACCGCCCGATGCCCCTCGCCCCCGGCTACCGCCGGCC
>NW_027142171.1:0-5000 GCF_036365525.1 Heterodontus francisci | reverse complement strand
TCTGCGCCTGACAGACAAAGATAACCGTTCACAAGGAGCCTTGTTATTTCGCACCAAGTCTTTTGCGGGCATAGTTTCTTTCTTTGACATGTATATCTGTATGAAGGTCGGCTTTGCTCTGCCATCGCAGCCTCCCTTCTTTGCTTTTCTCACTGTACCAACAGACATGTCATAGACTTTGGTTTTTTTTTTATTAATTCTTTTCCTGTGGGTGTGGTGTGCCTCCGCACCCCCCAATCTGTTCCAAGGCCTTGTTTTCTCTCGCTCGCCAAAACACTTTGTCTGTTTTCACAGCCAGTCTACCGGCCTAGACCCAACTGTGCGATATTTCAGAGCCGGCAACAGAGCATGGAAAGTCCGCCAGATTTACCCTTAAATGCTCATAAATGACTTCCAGGCACTCTTCGGAAGGTCTTTTATTTCAAAGAAGGTCCTTCCTTGAGGGAGCACTTCTTCGGCCACTTTGCAAGTGCAACCGCTGCCAGCAAAAGTTCTGAAAATCGAGTTCCCGAAAATCTCCGGGTACCCCGCCAACCCCCAGCCACCCGAATCGCAAGTGTCAATTCGGCGGGTTGCCTGCCGGTAGTCCTTCCGAAAATGAGGCGCCAAATCGCCGCAACGGCCATTTTTCATTTCGGCATCGGGACTTCCGACGGCAACTGATTAACTAGCCCGGGGACTAGAGCGGCAGCAAATGCAACGTGCCCTCTTGGCGGGAGCAACTTGACCGCCCCCGTGGGGAAAGGTCAACTCGGGGCCCGGGAAAGTCGCCGAGTCCGACCCCATACACTTCCATGAGTTGGGGGTTTTGGCCTTCCCGGCCCAAGGCTCGCCTTATTTCGGCCTGCACTTTCGGAAAAGGGTGCATTCCTTTTGGTTAATGATTTCACCAGCCCGGGTCTTAGCCTCTGCCCCGACGGCTAAGTCTTTTGGTTAATGATTTCCTGCGGCTGGGACTACCCTTTCCCCCGCCCTGCAGGCACCCGGGTCGGGAGGCCGTCGGGGGCACTTTCCGGGGCAAATCCGGACCCTTACGCAAGGGAGAGTGCGCCCCCCGCCTCGGCCGGGGGTCAGGCTGCCGCCTATTAAGCCCGACAGAAAACCCGAAAAATGGACGAAAATGGGAAAAAATCCCCATCCGAAAAAGGCTTAAAAGTCGGTTGGGCGGCAGCTAGGGTCGGTCTCTGCAGACCTGGAGGCTCGGGTGGACTCTTGGAATAAACGTCCAAGTCCCGACTTGCCACCTCCTACTACTGTGCAGATACCCCGCCAACCCCCAGCCACCCGAATGACAAGCGTCCGATCAGCGGGACGAATTTGACAACTCTGGCCGGACCTCTGGAACTCCATCCCGGGTAACCGGGGCAAATTTTTCCGCTTGATCGCCCTTCCACTGGTTAACCATTTGCCCTTTCGGACTTAGTCTCTGGACATTATTCGACGGATTTTCTGGTTAACCATTTGCCCTTTCGGACTTAGTCTCTGGGCATTATTTTCGACTTTTTGGTTAATGATTTCATACTTTTTACTTACTTTTGCCCTTTTTGGTTAATGATTACTCTGCTTACTGGTTAACCATTTGCCCTTTCGGACTTAGTCTCTGGACATTATTTTCGAGTTTTTGGTTAATGATTTCACACTTTTAACATATTTTTGCGCTTTTTGGTTAATGATTACTCTGCTTACTGGTTAACCATTTGCCCTTTCGGACTTAGTCTCTGGACATTATTTTCGACTTTTTGGTTAATGATTTCACACTTTTTACTTACTTTTGCGATTTTTGGTTAATGATTTCACACTTTTAACATATTTTTGCGCTTTTTGGTTAATGATTACTCTGCTTACTGGTTAACCATTTGCCCTTTCGGACTTAGTCTCTGGAGATTATTTTCGACTTTTTGGTTAATGATTTCACACTTTTAACTTAATTTTGTGCTTTTTGGTTAATGATTTCACACTTTTTACTTACTTTTGCGATTTTTGGTTAATGATTACTCTGCTTACTGGTTAACCATTTGCCCTTTCGGACTTAGTCTCTGGACATTATTTTCGAGTTTTTGGTTAATGATTTCACACTTTTAACATATTTTGCGCTTTTTGGTTAATGATTACTCTGCTTACTGGTTAACCATTTGCCCTTTCGGACTTAGTCTCTGGAGATTATTTTCGAGTTTTTGGTTAATGATTTCACACTTTTTACTTACTTTTGCGCTTTTTGGTTACTGATTTCACACTTTTTACATATTTTTGCGCTTTTTGGTTAATGATTACTCTGCTTACTGGTTAATTATTTGCCCTTTCGGACTTAGTCTCTGCACATTATTTTCGAGTTTTTGGTTAATGATTTCACACTTTTAACATATTTTTGCGCTTTTTGGTTAATGATTACTCTGCTTACTGGTTAACCATTTGCCCTTTCGGACTTAGTCTCTGGAGATTATTTTCGAGTTTTTGGTTAATGATTTCACACTTTTTACTTACTTTTGCGCTTTTTGGTTACTGATTTCACACTTTTTACATATTTTTGCGCTTTTTGGTTAATGATTACTCTGCTTACTGGTTAATTATTTGCCCTTTCGGACTTAGTCTCTGCACATTATTTTCGAGTTTTTGGTTAATGATTTCACACTTTTAACATATTTTTGCGCTTTTGGTTAATGATTACTCTGCTTACTGGTTAACCATTTGCCCTTTCGGACTTAGTCTCTGGAGATTATTTTCGACTTTTTGGTTAATGATTTCACACTTTTAACTTAATTTTGTGCTTTTTGGTTAATGATTTCACACTTTTTACTTACTTTTGCGATTTTTGGTTAATGATTACTCTGCTTACTGGTTAACCATTTGCCCTTTCGAACTTAGTCTCTGGACATTATTTTCGAGTTTTTGGTTAATGATTTCACACTTTTAACATATTTTTGCGCTTTTTGGTTAATGATTACTCTGCTTACTGGTTAATTATTTGCCCTTTCGGACTTAGTCTCTGCACATTATTTTCGAGTTTTTGGTTAATGATTTCACACTTTTAACATATTTTTGCGCTTTTTGGTTACTGATTTCATACTTTTTACTTACTTTTGCGCCTTTTGGTTAATGATTACTCTGCTTACTGGTTAACCATTTGCCCTTTCGGACTTAGTCTCTGGACATTATTTTCGAGTTTTTGGTTAATGATTTCACACTTTTTACTTACTTTTGCGATTTTTGGTTAATGATTACTCTGCTTACTGGTTAACCATTTGCCCTTTCGGACTTAGTCTCTGGACATTATTTTCGGGTTTTTGGTTAATGATTTCACACTTTTTACTTACTTTTGCGATTTTTGGTTAATGATTACTCTGCTTACTGGTTAACCATTTGCCCTTTCGGACTTAGTCTCTGGACATTGTTTTCGACATTTTGGTTAATGATTTCACACTTTTAACTTAATTTTGTGCTTTTTGGTTAATGATTTCATACTTTTTACTTACTTTTGCGATTTTTGGTTAATGATTTCATACTTTTTACTTACTTTTGCGATTTTTGGTTAATGATTTCATACTTTTTACTTACTTTTGCCCTTTTTGGTTAATGATTTCATACTTTTTACTTACTTTTGCGATTTTTGGTTCATGATTACTCTGCTTACTGGTTAACCATTTGCCCTTTCGGACTTGGTCTCTGGACATTATTTTCGACTTTTTGGTTAATGATTTCACACTTTTAACTTAATTTTGTGCTTTTTGGTTAATGATTTCATACTTTTTACTTACTTTTGCCCTTTTTGGTTAATGATTACTCTGCTTACTGGTTAACCATTTGCCCTTTCGGACTTAGTCTCTGCACATTATTTTCGAGTTTTTGGTTAATGATTTCACACTTTTAACATATTTTTGCGATTTTTGGTTAATGATTACTCTGCTTACTGGTTAACCATTTGCCCTTTCGGACTTAGTCTCTGGAGATTATTTTCGACTTTTTGGTTAATGATTTCACACTTTTAACATATTTTTGCGCTTTTTGGTTACTGATTTCATACTTTTTACTTACTTTTGCGCCTTTTGGTTAATGATTACTCTGCTTACTGGTTAACCATTTGCCCTTTCGGACTTAGTCTCTGGAGATTATTTTCGAGTTTTTGGTTAATGATTTCACACTTTTTACTTACTTTTGCGATTTTTGGTTAATGATTACTCTGCTTACTGGTTAACCATTTGCCCTTTTGGACTTAGTCTCTGGAGATTATTTTCGACTTTTTGGTTAATGATTTCACACTTTTTACTTACTTTTGCGATTTTTGGTTAATGATTTCACACTTTTTACTTACTTTTGCGATTTTTGGTTAATGATTACTCTGCTTACTGGTTAACCATTTGCCCTTTCGGACTTAGTCTCTGGAGATTATTTTCGAGTTTTTGGTTAATGATTTCACACTTTTTACTTACTTTTGCGATTTTTGGTTAATGATTTCACACTTTTTACTTACTTTTGCGATTTTTGGTTAATGATTACTCTGCTTACTGGTTAACCATTTGCCCTTTCGGACTTGGTCTCTGGACATTATTTTCGAGTTTTTGGTTAATGATTTCACACTTTTTACTTACTTTTGCGATTTTTGGTTAATGATTACTCTGCTTACTGGTTAACCATTTGCCCTTTCGGACTTAGTCTCTGGAGATTATTTTCGAGTTTTTGGTTAATGATTTCACACTTTTTACTTACTTTTGCGATTTTTGGTTAATGATTACTCTGCTTACTGGTTAACCATTTGCCCTTTCGGACTTAGTCTCTGCACATTATTTTCGAGTTTTTGGTTAATGATTTCACACTTTTAACATATTTTTGCGCTTTTTGGTTAATGATTACTCTGCTTACTGGTTAACCATTTGCCCTTTTGGACTTAGTCTCTGGACATTATTTTCGAGTTTTTGGTTAATGATTTCACACTTTTTACTTACTTTTGCGATTTTTGGTTAATGATTTCACACTTTTTACTTACTTTTGCGATTTTTGGTTAATGA
>NW_027142170.1:0-54013 GCF_036365525.1 Heterodontus francisci | reverse complement strand
TTCAACTTTCAGTAAAATCTTTTGCACAGAAATAAATGTTAAGTTTCTCCTACAAGCTGTTTCGTCCTCCCTCTTCCTCTCTCTCTCTTTGTCGCTGCCTATTTCTATCTCTGTCTCTCTCGTGAACCTCGAGGTCCCTCTGGACCTGCACACTCTTCAGAAATATGGACACCAGTAGGTGGAGATGGTGAGAGGGGGCATTAACTGCAGTGAGACAGGGACACCAGCAGATGGATATGGTAAAGGGGGTGGGGGCAGGGGCAGTAACAGCTTGGGAGGACGAAACAGCTTGTCGGAGAAACTTAACATTTAATTGTCTGCAGGACGAAACAGCTTGTCGGAGAAACTTAACATTTATTTCTGTGCAGTGAGACAGGGGCACCAGCAGATGGAGATGGTGAGAGGGGCAGTAACTGCAGTGCGGCAGGGGCACCAGCAGATGGAGATGGTGAGAGCGGAGCAGTAACTGCAGTGAGAGAGGGACACCAGCAGATGGAGATGCCGAGCCATTGCTGATGGAAATTCTGTGTCACTGATAGTTTGAAATTTTCCAGAATTTTGAGGAATTTACTTTATGCAAACTTGACATGCTTTCTAAAAGAACCTCAATACACCTTGTGTCAACCTGCTATTTGACAACACTTGTAACATTAAACTGGTTCCTCTTTGGAAATAATTTTGAGCGATTAAAAGTAAAGCATAAATAAAACAACCGCATCAAATAAAGTTCAAATAATCATTTCCAAATAAAAAACTGTCCAAATAAGTTGTGTTGAGTTCTTCATCATAAGAATGATGGTATCTCTCTCTCTCTATCAAAGTTTTGATCCAATTGTCTTTTAAAAGTTAATATTGAATCTGCACAGTGGCGCAGTGCTTAGCACTGCAGCCTCACAGCTCCAGCGACCGCGGTTCAATTCTGGGTACTGCCTGTGTGGAGTTTGCAAGTTCTCCCTGTGTCTGCGTGGGTTTCTCCGGGTGCTCCGGTTTACTCCCACAAGCCAAAATACTTGCAGGTTGGTAGGTAAATTGGCCATTATAAATTGCCACTAGTATAGGTAGGTGGTAGGGAAATATAGGGACAGGTGGGGATGTTTGGTAGGAATATGGGATTAGTGTAGGATTAGTATAAATGGGTGGTTGATGGTCGGCACAGACTCGGTGGGCCGAAGGGCCTGTTTCAGTGCTGTATCTCTAAACTGCTTTCACCAACCTGCCAGGCAGTGATTTCCAGACAATAATAACACCCTGCCTATTTGTTTCTCAGCTCGTGTTCCTGCAGTTCAGATAGTGTCAATCACCTTCAATCTGTGCTTCCTGTTTCCTGATCCCCCTCTACTCCTGGAAATAGTCTCTCCTCAGGTCTCCAAACTGAGGGAAAACATTTAATTGTAATTAATTTCTCCAGGACAGCAGCTGCAGAGTCGGTGGCAGTTCCTGAATTTGAACAAAAATCCCTCTTAATCCCCCAGGAGAACAGCGGAAAGAAACAGTCAGAAAGCAAAGGGAAACAAGTGACACTTCATTGCAGCAGCATACACTCTTTGCCTGAATTTCAAGGTACCTGCAATGAGAAATTTCCAGTCACTTTCTTAATCTCCAGTTCACTGGAGGTGAATAGTGAAAGACATTTGCTGCAATTTGGCTGGGGACTCCAGAAGCAGGGGTCACTCTCAGGATACGGGATATGCCATTTAGAACCGAGATGAGGAGAAATGCCTTCACTCAGAGGATGGTGAACCCGTGGAATTCTCTACCGCAGAAGGCAGTGGAGGCCAAGTCACTAAGTATATTCAAGATGCAGATCGATATATGTCTTAATGCCAAAGGGATCAAGGGGAGAAAGTGGTAACAGGATATAATATTAGACGATCAGTCATGATCTCTTTTGAATGGCAGAAATGGTCTGAAGGGCCGAATGGTATACTCCTGCTCCTATTTTCTATGTCTCTATATAATTTGTGCTAAATGACCATTACCCAAGACGGTCCCTTCAGGTTTTAAATTGCAGCAGCTTTTCTGCACTGTTAATGAATTTTTGGGAAGGGAGAGAGGCAGACAGACAGACAGGTCTCTGTCTGGAATGGTCCCTTTGGGACATTGTCTGGAATATCCTTCTCTAACCCATACCTGTTTACACAGAGACTCTCCTTGAACTGTCCCATACCTGGGAGGGAGTGGCGAGCTGGATGAAACTGAGAGCTGGATGGATGAGCTGTACTTTGGGTGGACTGGCTGTTTGAGTGACAGTTTCTGGGATATATTAGGGCAACATCAGCCTCCATTTTTTCCTTCCATGTGGCTGGTGTCTGAAGGTGAGTTTCTGTGTTTCAGTCTGTGTCTCTGTACCCAGGTAAATTGCAAGCTGAATACAGTTTATGTGTGCATGAGCGAGGGAGTCCAGCCTGAATCCCCCTCTCTCTGTCCCAGTCCTGAACCTTTTCTCCAATTCCCACCCCAATGCCCCTCTCCAGGATCTTTTCCCCATGGACGAGCTGATGGAGGGAAGGCGTTAGATTCCAATGATGGAGTGCAGATCGTGTGGGATGGTGAGTATCACATCTTTATTGTCTTTCTCTGCATTTCTCCCTCCTTCTGACTCAATCTATCTCTCTCTCTCAATCTCTCTCTCTCTCAATCTCTCTTTCTCAATTTCTCTCTCAATCTCTCTCTCAATAAGTCTTAACTAGCAATGAAGTAAACCATAAACACACAGGTTTTAAATTTTAATATTTCCTTTTACCTTAGCCCCTCACTCTCTCACACAAAAACATACATAAAGCGATTAACCAGAAAAAAGAGGGAATTTTATTTTTGAATTCAGACGTTTGCTGCAGACAAAAAAGCACTTAGGCTGATTATTTGCTTATTATTGAGGAAAACAGCAGATGAGATATGTTGTAGCAAAAGTAGCATAGAGTCCTGCCTCCTAGTACACGTCACTAAGATTTTTTAGAACTTCTTTTCAAGCGGTGTTGAGAATAATTTTTAGCAGACTTTCTTCAATGACAGGAGACGAGGTGAATTGACACAGTGGACTTCTCAGGGTCTTTTCGAGTTGCTGGAAAGCGAGCTGGGTTGTGGTCTTCTCTCCTTCCTTCACTGCTTCTACAGGTTAACCTTTATCAGCCGCTCACTCCAGAAGGTAAAACACTTTCCGGGAGTCTGGACCAAGACACAATGGCTACCCTGATCCTAGAAGGGGCATCAGATCGTGGGATGGGGTTCCGAACCTGTGTTGGGTTCCAATCCGGCACAGGGTCTCATTCGAGTAGTGACAGTGAACTATCCTGGTGGGGTCTTTGATACTGCGAGTGATCCAATACCAACGGAGCAGTCTGACCCCAATCCTGAATACCTTTATGTGTGGCAAGGGGTATCACACGGAGTGCTGACTGGTCAGAATTAAATCTGTAAATCAGATTAAACCAGAGACTTCCAAGCTCATTAAAATATTTAGATTGCCATCCCACCTCCTGGTAGCGATTGCTACCCCGTCCTCTGTCCTGGCTGCGTTAAAGCCAGAAATAGGCGGGACAGAGTTGTTTGGTAGCAGGGTTGAGATTATTGAAATGTTAACCTCTGACTCGCCTCCTCCCACATGTTTTTTGGTGCTAAATTCCTGCCTTATTATCTGGGTTAGACACGAAGAATGTTTGATCAGTAATTTCCTGTGTCTTTAATGCTCTCTCTCCTTTACAGTTACTCTCGTGGCGATTGCAATCCTGTGCCGGGGAATGTGCAGCCTCTTCAACTGCACCACCCTCTAGCTGGTGGCCATAGCAATGGAGGATCTACTGGTCATTATCACTGAGATCATACTGTGGAGGATGAGTTTTTTTCTATTTCCTAGAATCTTTCCTGGAAGTCATCGCTGTGTGTACTTTTATCGCAGTCCTGATCTGTGCAGTCACAGACTCTTCAATCTGGTTCACCATCACGTTCACCTTTGATCAATGTGTGGTCATTTGATGCTAGAAGGTAAAACAAAATATTGCAGAGAGAAAACTGCAGCTGTAGTTCTAACAACAACCTATAATCTGCTCTCTTAAAAGAAATTCCATTCTACTTTACATATGAGCCTGGAGAGATATTTGATAACAGGCCGTTAGGCCGAGATGTAAAGCAAGCTATTTTATTGAGCCCGGATGGGTGGGATTTGAGTGGTTTTATACAGTTTTAACCCCATTGCTTCCCCTTTGTTTTAATTCTTTTGTTCAACGCTCTGACAGTCAGACACATTTTAGTGGCCAGTCGAATTCAAAAGGGACTGAGGGGTCAGAGCAAAGGGGAGAATCGCAGTGACTCAGAGATGGAGAGCAGAAAGAAGTCTGTGATTTTACTCTTCACCATATCTGGCAGCTTCATACTTTTTGTGGCTGGTTTATGCGATAAATCTGTTTTATTATAATATCACAGGAACAGATCACAGGAAGTACATCAATTCTGAGTTTATATTCCAACGTGTCGCATATATGCTGTAGAGTTTAAGTTGCTGCACAAACACATTTATTTATGTGGCGACTCAGTCCAAGTTCAGAGAGCAGCTCAAGTGAAATCTCCATTTCTATCAAGTATTCAGCTAATGAATGAACAAAACAACTGAGAGAAGCCCAGAGGCAGGCCCCCGTGTTTGCAGCACATATCATCCCCAACGGGCACGAGGCAACTGACAGCCAGATGGCCAATAATACTCTGGCAGGGGTGGGTGGTTTAGTCACATACACCAAAGAGCAGTGGGGTGGCAGGCAAGAGGTGAGTGACTGTCAGCTCGATGACCTAAAATATGCTGGCAGGGGTGGGTGGTTTGGTCACATACATCAAAGAGCAGCGGGGTGGCAGGCAATAGGGGACCGTCAACTGGATGACCATAAATACACTGACCTGGCAGGGTAGACAGGCACACCAAAGAGCAGCTGGGAGGTGGGCAGGAGGCGATCTTTGGTGGACAGAACGGAAAGGCGGGAAAGGGGAGTCATAGCGCTCCCTGCAGAACAGGAAGGGGAAGAACATCCACAGTCTCTCCTTCAGCTCCACAACATCGATTCAGAGCTCCTCATATTTGCTCAGAAAATAAAACCTGTTCTGAGAGAAGACAATTCTCCAGATGTTGGAAATTTTCTCAAGTCAGATGATTATTCTTATTTATTTTACTTTTGAAGACACTCTATTAAGTTGGCATCCATTCTATTCCTCCAACCCGATCACTGCCACCTCTTTCTCACCCTGAGTCATACGGTGGCGTTAGTGGGGTTTCCTGGTAGATTCTCAAGACGCCAGAATTGGAGGAGCGCAAAGATCATGGAGGATTCCCGTGGCTGGAGGAGGTCCCCTATATAGGGGAGATTGTGGGGCTAAAAGAGATTATAGAGTTAGATAGGTAAAGACATCGGGAGGTTTGTAGGGGCTGCAGAAGGTTACACAAATAGGGAGGATTTTAGCGGCTTTAGGAGGGTACAAAGACAGGGAGAGCTGTAGTGCTGGCGTAGGTTACAGTGATAGGGTGGATTGTAGGGGCTTTAGTCAGGTACAGAGACAGGGAGAGCTGTAGGGCTGGTGAAGGTTACAGAGATAGGGAGAGCTTAAGGCTGCCGGAGGTTACAGCGATAGGGAGCATTGTAGGGTCTTTAGGAGGGTACAGAGACAGAGAAAGCTGTAGGGCTAGTGGAGGTTACAGAAATAGGGAGGGTTATAGAGTTTTCGTGCTGGATGTGGTAATCCACTACTGTTCTGCACATTACTGTTCAATGCACCTCTCAACCTAACTGGGCCTGTTTACTCTCTACAGTGTTCAGCTCGCTCATACATCCTCTAGTTTTTCCCGATGCGAAGAATCTGTTCCTCGGAATATCCGTGATTATCGAGTGAACTTCAGTCTGCAACCGCCCGACCTCACAGCCAGAAATGAAAGCAAGCTTACCCAGCTGATATTGCTTGCACTGTTTTGAAGGCAAGAAGGCTTAAAAAGTTGGGGTTTTGAAAACGCTGTTCGCTGCGCTGTCGACCTTAGAAAAAAAGAAATAGATAAAAGAAAAGCTTTTCAAAGCTCGTGGTCTGATCTTCAAAAAAAAATAGCTTGGCTCTTCTGAATCCAATCACCGTTTGTCTTTGTCATCAAAGAAATCCTAGCAGTGCCAACAGGTTGAGTCTTTAGGCTTTCAAAAATCCCACCTCTGTCATCATATTGCGTTTCCTTGACTTTACACAAAGACTGACCACTCCGGAAGGGATCAGTAATGTAGGATTGTGGGTTCACTATTTAGAGCTGCAGCAGCTTTTACATAGAAGTGTTTACTGTATAGGTGACTGTTCAAGACTGAGATCACACAAGGAATCACTGTGTGAGTTACATCATACCTCTTACCTTGCTAGCATGATTGTCTAGTCACTCCTGTTAAATGTGGACAGGTACAACCATTCAGCTAATTCAAAAAGAAAGGGATTATTGGACGTACTGATAACAGGAGAGGGGCGAAATTGAAAGGGATTAGGGAGCGAATACTGAAGCATGAGTCATAGATGACTGAAACCACGGTTGACAAGTCTGGGGTAAATGGAGGGTGAATGCACAAGCATCCACAGTAGAAGCAAGACAAAGAATGGAGAGGGAATAGGAGACTGACTGTCGTGCTGAATGTGATGATGCAGTAGAGTTGGGACAGGGCAGTAAGAATTTAAAGGGAAGGATGACAACACCGAGAGAGCAGGCGAGAATTGGCAGATGGAGCCGAGAGGGAAAGCTGGTGTCATCAACCGACATGCAACAACTGATCCCATAAGTACGGATGAGAGTACCCGTGGGGAGCTTGTAGATGAGCAAGAAGGGAAAGCTGAAGAAATATCATTGGGAGATGATAAAGGTTTTGAGGAGGAGTACACATTGCTGAGATTCTGTGCCTCTGATAGGATTGGTAAGACTGGGGACAAGCAAGGGAAGTCCCACAAAGAGATCAGTGTCAGAGGAATGAACAGGTGACAGATTGGAGGAGAGGACCGAAAATTTGGAAATGACAAATGTGTGACTGAAGATTTCAATGCCTGATGGGCTGAGGCAGGGTCAGAGGCTGGTGATATTATGGAGGCGGGCATAGTTGCCTTTTGTGATGGAGGCAACATGAAGTCTGAAGCACAGGCCATAGATGAACAGGGATCAGAGGTTACACAACATCACAATCAGCCTGAGGCAACCGTCAGGAAGGGGGATGTAATTGGAGACAGGATTTGCTGTTTTTTGTTGGACCACAGGTCTCACTCTTCCTCATGTTTTATTGGAGTGAATTGCAGCTCAGCGAAAAAAGTCTGTTGAAGGCTGATATCACCGAGGTACTGGAGCATCGGGAATGATGGTGGAAAGTTGGAACTGTGTGTTGTCAGCATACATGTGGAAGCTGATCCAGTGTCTGTAGATGATATCGCCAGTTGTCAGCATGTGGATGAAGAACAGAAGAGAGAAAGAATGGTGAGTTTAGGGACTCCAGAAGGAACAGTCATGTTGTGGGAAGGGAAGCCATTATGGGAGAGGTTCTGCCTAAAATCGAATCAATGAGAATGTAACTAAGTGACAGGAGTCCCAACGAAGAAGGAGAGCGCCAGAAGTATGGAGAGATCACGAGTGGGATTGCTGTCGGCTTGAAGCAGAGTCTGGAGATCGGGAGGGGTGAGGATATGGAGGAATTGTATCCAAAGTAAGAGAATTATGAATTTAAGGCGTTAGGGGACTGGGAGCAAATATGGGTCAGTGAGAATACAAAAGTACACAAGAACAAAAGAAATAGGATCAGGGGTAGACAATATAGACCATCGCGCCTGCTCCGTCATTCAAAATGATTATGGCTGATCTGGCTGATATGAGAGTCAGAGTGATGGGAGAGAGAGACTTGATGTGAACTGGTAATGGACTACAGAGTTTTAGATCAGTTGACATTGGTGAAAGATGAAGGTAATTTGTGCAGTCGGGAGTGAAGTGGAGTCAGGAGGAGACACAAATCTAATTTTATTAGAGCTATTAACCAATGTACAAGAAACAGGTAAACATACGCAGTAAAAGAGCAGTGAGAGGAATGTCAAACGGGCAATTTCAGTATTCATCCCCTAATATCATCGAGAGTAAATTCTAGGCTGCAATCATGAATGTGACATTTTACTGCCCTGTATCAAAGCTCGAAGATCTCATATTAACTGGAAAACAGCAGAAACAGAGTGAAGCAGTTCTATTTCTGGCCATCGATTCAGTGTACATTGCTGAGAAATCAGGTACATTTATAATTGAATCGGCAACAGTGAACAGGGTTAGTAAAATCAAACAAAAACTATAAATTAAGCTGTTGCTTGTTGTGCAATCGGTTCGAGAATGATCATTGCTTTCAATCCTATTACTGAGAGATGTCTAGGACAATGTCCTGGACTTTGAGATGCTAGTATTTTAGCCACCTGATTATTTACATCAGACTCAAAGCTGCTGATATGATATGTTTGTTCAAATGAGTGTAACGAATAGCAATGATCCGGGATATAATCATGTCAGTGGAGAATTAACCATTGTATAAATCAGGACACACTGGAATGGATCAGCTCAGAGTGCCTACTGGAGCATAAGTTGCTGATTCTCACAGACATGAGACGTGCACTACTCAATAAGGCAGAAGAAGTTTATTATTCTACTCTTGCAGTTGTTGGCGTTCCTGGTATGCCGTTACTTCGTCTGTTTGTGATGTAAAGCAGTGTTAACCATTCTACTGTACTCAGTATTATTTCTGACTGTGTGTTTTACAAAGCTGTCTGCGCTTTCCCAGCAGTTGAATGATGGCATATCCTCACTCTCTGCTCTTTCAGTCTTGTAGAAGCTACATTATTTCAATAATGATGTATGTTTATCAAAACCTTGTAATGTTGCTGGATTTGTCTCTACCCTGAATGGATTGGAATCTGGTGTCAGGGCTAAGAACAGGAATCAGGCTATCAGGAGCTGTTAACAGTTTAATGTTTTGTGACTCACCTGTCCTGCAATATTTTAATGATTTTTTTTTTCAGTGATTGATAATCGGGCAGTTCAAGGTACCAGTATTACAAGGAGGCAACACAATATCCTTCCTCCGCAATAACATGGTTCAGTTCAATTGGGATTTCAAAATATTTATTGGTTATCACTGTTTTTAAATATTATTTAATTGTGTGCGTGTTTCCAATGACGCATCAGATGTTTGGATACTGAGCTGATTTTTCTGCTAAATCTTTCACACTTCCTTCCGTGTTTCACTGACGATGAATGCACTGTCACTGAACTTCATTTTAAAATGGAAATCACTGATGTGATGCATCCGGGTTACACTGTATCTGTTGAAATCATGAGTACTTCTATTTATCTGTGGACTATAAGATGCAGCGGTGATGATGCTGTTCTGTGAAACGAGTAACCTCACCATCTATCGCTGCACTTTATCATTCTAGAAGAAGGAATTTCAATTATTGTGAGGTGTGTCATGGAAGAGGCTTTAGATTCTGTTTTTTTCACGCATTGCAGATGAAGTGAAGAGCGTAGGTAAAGTGATGGAGGATAGGGTGTCTTGTGAAATGTGAAACTACTCACAGCGGCTTCACCATTGAACAAACTGACACTGGGATTGGGACCATTGAACAATAGATAGTGAACAGAATGCAGGCTCAGGATTTTAGTTTGATTGGATGAGGAAAGTATATCTAAGAGATTGGGAGACAGTGAAGACGGATAGAGAGAGGAATGTTAAAGAACAAGAATGAACAGGAGATGGAAACAGAACAGGAGGAGAGACAGGATGTGGTAACAGTGTGAATAATTCCTCAGAATGAACTGGTGCAACTTCCAGTACAATTATGATTAGGAAATGTGATTTTATAGTGTTATTAGGATGTTGTCAGATCTTATGAGTTTAATCGTTCTAGCCAAATATTTTTAACGCTATCAGCTCGTCACTTTGTTCGCTGAATGTTACTTTTTATTACTTACTGACTGATTAAATAAATATTCTTACAGAATAGATTTTGAGATTTATGCTTCATAATGAATTAAATACGAATGAAAAATAAGAAATAGGAACGTGTGCAGACCATTCGGCCCCTCGAAAATTCAACGAAATTAGTTAAGATCATGGCTGATCCACAAACTCAACCCTACATTCCTACACATTGCAATTATCCTGAGATTCCCTTCGAGTCCAAAAATCTATCGACCACTATGTTAAATATACTCAACAACTGAATATCTACAGCGCATTGGAGTAGGCAATTTCAAAGATTCAAACCATCTTAGTGAAGAAATTTCTCCTCATCCCAGTACACAATTGAGAACTCGTTATTCTGAGACTATGCTCCCTAGCTATAAATTGTCCTGACAGAGGAATCAACCTCTGAAAGCCTCTGTCAAGTCTCCTTAGAATCTCGCATGTTCCAATTAGATCACCTCTCACTCTTCAGAACTCCAGCAAATATAAAACCATTCTACCCAATCTCTCCCCATGCAACAATTCTCTTATCCCAGGGAACTATCTCGTGAAACATTGTGTTGCATCCTCTCTCAGGTAGGTATATCCTTCCTTAGGTACAGAGATCAGAACTGTAAACACTAGTCCAGAGGCGATCTTATCAAAGCTTTGCACAACTGCAGCACTTAAATGCCCATTGTGCAATTATATTAATGTATTCAGGTTTTCTTTTGCACTCTTCCTCTATATTAATTGCACTCTTAATTTGGATTTTTCTGCAAATTTTATATTTGTCAATGATGTAATGGTGAATTGCATTTGGTTCAGTGCCAGTGTTTGGGGAGTATCACTTCCCACCTTCTGCCAATAAAGGTAAATACCTTTAAGGCTACTCCCTTTTTTCTGTTTTTTGTAGACAACTTGCTGTCCATTCTGCTGCTTGTCCCCTAACTCCACGTGTTGAGAGATTAGTCATGAGTCTGCTGTGTGGTACCTTATTAAAGGTCTTTTGAAAATCAATGTATATTACATCTACTGGATTATCTGCACGTTCCAATACTTATTCAAACATTCTATTACAATATGTGCTGACTACTCTATATGATATTATGTGTTTCTAGGTGCTTTCTATTGCATCTTTGAATAATGATCCTATTATCTTTCCTATCACTGATGTTATGCTGTCAGGTCTACATTTTCTTGCAGTTGTTGTATCTTATTTTTTAAATGAAAGAATCACATGTGCTTTCGATCAGTCCTCTGGAACTATTCTCTATTCTGACGATTATAAATGATAAGGTAATCATTACTCTGTTTTCTCGTTCCTAAACATTTTTAGTCTGTATTGATGCAATCCACCCTAACCAGAGAGTTCACCCTCTCTTCGATTACTTTATCAAAGTCTCCCCACTTGAAGATTTTTCTTTGATTTTTCACGATTAATTGAGAGTTTATTTCTTCCTTTCAGAGTTCTCTCTTCCTTCTTCAGTCTCTGAATCCTCATGCACTGTTTCATTCTGCTTTACTGTCCCACAACACATGAGACCTCTTTCCTTCTGTGCTCAGATCTGCACTCCAGAGGTCCATTTACCTGTGTGTCCATAGCAGTCTGCGCCTGCCTGGTCCAAAGTCCAGCATACTGCATACAGTATCCTGGGCTATATTAACAGGGGCATAAATTACAAGAGCAAGGAAGTTATGTTGAACTTGTATAAGATACTAGTTCGGCTTCAGCTGGAGTATTGCGTCCAGTTCTGGGCACCACACTTGAGGAAAGATGTGAGGGCATTGGAGAGAGTACAGAAAAGATTTCACGAGAATTCTTCCAGGGTTGAGTAAATTCAGTTATGAAGATACATTGGATAAGAGAAGGCTGATAGGTGATTTGATAGAGGTATTCAAAATCATGACCGGTCTGGACAGAGTCGATACTGAAACGATCGAGAACGAGTGGGCACAAAATTAAAGTATTTAGTAACAGAAGCAAAAGTGACATGGGCAAAAACGTTTTCACGCTGAGAGTGGTTAAGGTCTGGAATGCGCTGCCTGAGAACTTGGTGGAGGCAGGTTCAATTGAAGCATTCAAAAGGGAGTGAAAATGAAGAATGTACAGGGTTACGAGGAGAAAGCAGGGGAATGGAACTGAGTGATTTGCTCTTTCTGAGAGCCAGTGCGGACCTGATGGGCCGAAGGGCATCCTTCTGCACTGTAACAATTATGTGAAATCTGAGCTATCCTTAAAGTTGCACTGGATTGAATCTCGCCTGAAAGACAGCATGAGGCCATTGCCTGGCCAGTTTCCCTCTATAATACTCTGCTGGTGCATTCTGAAGGCCCCATTTGGAATGAATTCATTTTTTTTCATTCACTCGCCATTCCAGTGCAAACCCCTCTCTTCCTCACTGGCTCTGGTATGCAAACCCTCACACATTCCTCATCCTAATAACGGTGCAGGTTCCCTGCTGCAAATTACAAGTGTGGAACTCGGGTGTAAACATTCGGATATTCCACAATGAAATGGTGTTGCTCTGGGATCCCGCATTGGTCCCAGCTATACTGCCTTTGTGTCGGATATATGGAGGATTCTTTGCTACAATCCTACTCAGAGCCCCTCGTTCGCATATTTTCCCAATACTTTGATGTCTTTTCCTTCTTTAACCTAAAACTAGAAATTTCACGAGCTTTACTTTTAATATGTACCCTCTCTGGTCTTCACGTGACCCGTTTCTTGCACTTCTTTTCCCTTCCTCAGCTTCTCTACCTCAATTTGAGGGAATTGGCTGTCCACTAATATCTATTACCATCCTAACGACTCCAACAGCGACCTTGGAAATGCATCCTCCTACCCCGATTTCTGGAAAGACTTTGTTCCATTCTCCCAGTTTCTCCTCCTCCATTACATCTGTTCCAACGGTGCTAACTTCCACAACAGTGCTTCTGAAATGTCTTCATTATTCCTCAGCCGAGGATTCCCCTCCACTCTGGTGAACAGGGCCCACGACTGTGTATATTTCACTTACCAGATTACTGCCTTCACAATTTTTCTCCTTGCTCGAACCACAGTAGCGTTCCCACCGCGCCCCCACCCTTGTCCTTATCTTCCACCGAGACCTTCCATTCGCCACTTTCAACACAACATCATTCTAAGTGTTCTCAATATTTTCTTTTCTTTCTTAGATTTTCAGCAGTTTCATTTTTTTTGCTCCATAGCCCGGCCTGGTTAGTAAAAGCGGTGAGTGACATAAATGGGAAGCAGAGTTTCAGATCTTTACTCCACAAACCACCTGTTGATGACTGACAGGCTTGGCATCCAGTCGGGCAAGGAGCTCTCTTAATCAGGCCTCAGGACCACAGCAGTCCAAAGCCTGGTCATGGAGGATGTGGGAAGCTGCCTGATATCGGTGTTGTCCAATTCCCAATTCGGGAGCGAGAGTGAGTGGGGATATTTCTGTTCGCTGGGCTGTCGATTCCGAACCCTGGGACTGCATCTCTTGTCAAAGAACATAGTCCTCGTCTGGTGGGAGGGAGGAGGAGTGTTTAATCCTCAAGCCCGTTGAAGGATGGCCAGTCCTGCAGTATGGTCCAAGTCTTGAGACAGGGAGGGGGAAATGGAAGGGCAATAGAGGGTGTATCTGATTCCAAAGCTCGGAGAGGGGTCTCCTATCCTGAAGCATGGGCTGAGTTGAGGCAATGGATAGGTAGTTTGAGTATCTGATCCGAAAGCTCAGAGAGGGGTCTCCTATCCTACCGCATGGGATGAGTTGAGGCAATGGAGGCGTAGTTTGAATCTCTGAACCCCAAGCTCGGAGAGGGATCTGCTATCCTGAAGCGTGGGCTGAGTTGAGGCAATGGAGGGGTAGTTTGAATATCTGATCTCCAGCCCCGGGAAGGTTATCCACTCTTGGAACGAGGCCTGAGTCCAATGATGTTGCCTGGGATGGAACATTCAAGCTATGAAGAGAGGTTGGATAGACTTGGGTTGTTTTCGCTGGAGAAGAGAAGTGTGAGGGGTGACCTGATTGAGGTGTACAAGTTTATGAGGGGCATGGACAGGGTGTATAGGGAGCAGCTGTTCCCCTTAGTTGAAGGGTCATTTACCAGGGGTCACAATTTTATGGTGAGGGGCAGGTGGTTTAAGGGGGATTTGAGGAAGAACTTATTTACCCAGAGGGTTGTGATGGTCTGGAATGCCCTGCCTGGGAAGGTGGTAGATGCAGGTTGCCTCACATCCTTTAAAAAGTACCTGGGTGAGTATTTGGCACTTCATAACATTCAAGGCTATGGGTCAGGTGCTGGCAAATGGGATTAGGTAGACAGGTCAGGTGTTTTAATGCATCGGTGCAGACTCGATGGGCCGAAAGGCCTCTTCTGCACTCTATTATTCTGTGATACTGTGATTCTGAATGGCATTAACAAGGGAGGGGAATGTTTGACTTCCATTGCAGTAAGAGGGCTCCTATCCTGAAGCATTGTAAGATTCAGGCTTCGTGAAGGAGGAGCGGGCGTGTGTCCAATCTGCAAAGGAGGGGAGGGTTCTCCTCTCCTGGAGGTTCTTCTGAGTCTGTTATTGGAGCAAGCGGGGCAGTGTAGGATCCACGATAGGAAGGGGGACCTTTTCCGTAGGGGCTCCGATGCGGGAGTATGGTCTGGTCCAAGGAAAGGGAGTTCAGTCCCAGATGGTGTTCCGGTACAGGCTGGGTTAGAATCCAGAGAAGATGCAGTCCATATCCATGCGTGGTGAGTTCCGATCTGTGGAGGTGCTGTCCAATCCCAGAGAAGGAGTGATGTGGTATGATCAAGGGCAGGTGGGGTGTGATCATTGGGAGGGTAGAATCTATCCCGAGGGAGCGCTCCAATCCCAGAGAGGGAGTGATGGGATAAGATCAATGGGAAGGTGGGCTGTACTCAATGGGAGGGTGGAACCTATCCCGAGGGTGTGGTACAATCCCAGAGACGGAGTGATGGGATATGAACAAGGGGAAGGTGAGGTATGATCATTGGGAGGGTGGAACCTATCCCGAGGGTGATATCCAATCCCAGAGAGGGAGTGATGGGGTATAATCAAGTGCACGGTGGTGTGTGACCACTGGGAGAGTTGAACCTATCCCGAGGGTGCGGTCCAATACCAGAGAGGAAGTGATGGTGCATGATCAAGGGGAAGGTGGGGTGTGATCATTGGGAGGGTGGAACCTATCCTGAGGGTGCTGTCCAATCCCAGTGAGGGAGTGATGGGTATGATCAAGGGGAAGGTGGGCTGTGATCATTGGGAGGGTGGAACCTCTACCGAGGGTGCTATCCAATCCTAGATGGGGCAACAGGTCCCATTAGTAATCCTGGGTGCCTCCGTAGGTGGCATGAACGTATATCGGGGAAACTTGGTCTGTCAGAATTAAATCTGTAAAAAAGATTAAATCAGAGACTTCCAGTGTCTTTAAAATACTGAGATTGCCATCTGCCCACTGGGAGCAAATGTCTGCCTGTCCCCTCTCCCCACTCAGTTAAATATGGATGTGGGTGGATCGACCATGTGTTATGCCTGAGGCTGAGATCCTTACAATTTTACCGTCTGACCCACACACGCCCTCTTGATTTGGTGATGAAATCCTGTCCTTACTGTCTAGGTCAGACACGGAGAATATTTGATCAGTAATTTCCAGTCTCTTTTTCCTTCTCTCTCTTACAGTTAATTAACTGGCGATTGTGATCCTGTCCCATGGAAAGTGCGGAATCTCCACCTGCACTACTCGCTACCTGGTGGCCATGGCAATGGCAGATCTACTGGTCATTATCACTGCGGTCATAGTGTTCCGGATCAGTTACTATTATTTCTCGGGATCTTTCCTGGAGATCGGTCCTGTGTGCAGCATTATTGCTGTCCTGAAACGTACAGCCACAGACTGTTCTGTGTGGTTCACCGTCACTTTCACATTTGATCGATTTGTGGCCATTTGTAGCGAGAAGCTGAAAACAAAATATTGCACCGAGAAATTTGCAGCTGTGGCTCCAGGAACAACTTGCATTCTTCTCTGATTAGAAAACGTTCCCTACCACTTTGTATATAAACCTGGAGAGATAATTGACAATGTCAGGTGGTTGTGTTATCCAATGCAAAGCGACATCACTGAGCCTGGATGGGTGGGATTTAACTGGTCTGATGTGTTTGTAACCCCATTGCTCCCATTCACTTTCATTATGTTGCTAAATGCTCTGACAGTCAGACACATTTTAGTGGCCAGTCGAGTCCGTAAGGGACTGAGGGGTCAGAGTAAGGGAGAGAATCGCAGTGACCCAGAGATGGTGAGCAGAAGGAAGTCTGTGATTTTACTCTTCACAATATCGGGCAGCTTCATTCTTCTGTGGCTGATGCATGTTCTACATTTCTTGTATTATAAGATTGCGGGAAAACATCCCAGTAAGTACAATGATTCTGAATATATATTCCTAGAAGTAGGATGGATGTTGTTAAATTTAAGTTGTTGCACAAACACATTTATTTATGGAGCGACCCAGTCCAAGTTCAGAGAGCAGCTCAAGAGCGGCATGAAATATCTGTTAACATCAATTATTCAATTAATGGATAACACAAAACAACTGAGGGTAGCGCTGAGGCGGTCTCGGTGTTTTCAGTCCATAAATGCAATATTTATTCCGAACAGGCAAGAGGGGACTGACAGCTGGATTACCCACAATATATTGGTGTGGTGGGGGTGGGGTAACACATGCCAAAGTATTGCGTGCAGTTCTGGTCACCGCATTATAGGAAGGATGTGGAAGCTTTGGAAAGGAGAGGAGATTTACTAGGATGTTGCCTGGTATGGAAGGAAGGTCTTACGAGGAAAGGCTGAGGGACTTGGGGTTGTTTTCGTTAGAGCGAAGGAGGAGGAGAGGTGACTTAATAGAGACATACAAGATAATCAGAGGGTTAGATAGGGTGGATAGTGAGAGTCTTTTTCCTCGGATGATGATGGCAAACACGAGGGGACATGGTTTTAAGTTGAGGGGTGATAGATATAGGACAGATGTAAGAGGTAGTTTCTTTACGCAGAGAGTAGTAGGGGCGTGGAACGCCCTGCCTGCAACAGTAGTAGACTCGCCAACTTTAAGGGCATTTAAGTGGTCATTGGATAGACATATGGATGAAAATGGAATAGTGTAGGTCAGATGATCGGCGCAACATCGAGGGCCGAAGGGCCTGTACTGCGCTGTAATGTTCTAATTCTAAAAAAAAAAAGATGAGTGAGACGATTAATAAGAAGTGACTGATAGCTGGATGACCTTGGCAGGGTAGAGGTCACACATGACAACGTACAAGGAGGTGGCAAGCGAGAGGTGGCCTTTACAGGTGACCGGATGGAAAGGGGCAGGAGAAGAGTCAAAGTGGTTCCTACAGGAAAGGAGATGGAGCAGCAGCCAAAATCTCTCTTCCACTTCCACTGTTTCAATTTCAGCTACTCACATCTTCCCAGAAAGAAATAAACGTGCTCTTAAAAGACTACACATTGCAGATGCTGGAAATCCTCTCATGTCTGTTGGTTATATGTGTTTTAATTTTGGAGGCATCTCCCAATCCTTTCCGCCCACCTGGATACTGCTCCCTTTCACTCTCTCTCTCTCTTTCTCACTCCAAATCTGACGGTGTTGATCTGAGCACAGGAAGAGTGACCAGGGTGAGGGAATGGGATGCGCTCAGCATAGGAGCCGATAACCTCGGTGTTTCAAGTTGGTGGATGCTTGGATGGATGGAGATGAGGCATTTCCTCGCTTCCATGTTAGCTAATGTGGTTAACAGTTCCTTCGCCTCATGTTCTGTCCCTCTGTCTTTCCAATTGACAATCATCACCCTCTCTCCTCAAAAAGTCAACTATTAACCCACTGTACTGGAAAATGTCCGCCTCTTCTCCAACCTCCATTTCCTCCCTAAACTACTTGGCCGTGTTTTCACCTCCCACATTTATCCCCATCTTTCTCAGAACAACATGTTTTAATTCCTCCAATCAGGCTTCCACCCCTGCTGCAGAATCGAACCACAGTGAAGTCATGAAAAGTTCTGTAAACGTGTCCATTCCTAAGTTGCTGTGAGGTCATTATGAATCAGTGTATGATTGGAGTCAAATGTGGCCCAGGCCTTTCCCTTATGGACATTGTTCGCCCGTTTTGCTTTCTTATAAGTTACAGAAAGCTTTCCTCAGTCTTGCGTCTATTTTACTCAAATTCTTTGACTTATGTTAATTAAATAATCGTTTGGTAGCACAGATGAAAAGAGAAGCATTTTGTCGAAGCTCTTCATCTTGCACTCATCATTACAATTCTCAAGATTACCAACACAAGGGAAAGCATCAAATTTATAATGTATGGGAAGAGACTGCTGATTGATTGACAAGTGAACACTGATTGGTAGAAGCGTTGCCATGGAGAATGTACCAGATTAAGGTGACTGACAGTAAAATGCCAAGATTTTGTTTGAAATTTAAACTAGGCAGCTTAATTCTGATTGGTCAAGGCATCGCCCTGAGGAATGAATCTGCGAATGACTGCCACTTATTTTGTTTAGCTGGAGCAGGCGCAATGTGTGTACATGTTCTTTCTGTTTGCAAAGAACAAGGCCCTGTGTACTAATGTATGTAGCTTCCAGCACACGCAAAGGCACCACACTGCGAGCCCGACAGACAATCTTAAATTGGTTGTCAGTGTAATTCTTGGCATGCTCAGGATTATTTCTGTCCAGTTCAGAATCACATCTAATGTTGGACACTGTGTTTTGCGTTTTGCAAGCATGGGCTGGTTAGGTAAAGTCTGTACTTTGCCGATTGCGAATAGCGGAAGGGACATGTTGTTTGATGTGATCTGCCAGTCTTTCGGAGTATGGCGTATATACATAGCATCACACTTGTATTGAAATTTCTATTGCACATTACTCATTTGTGTAATAGGCAGAACATCTTTTGTACTTGAGGGCAGCATCCTGTTAGTGGCGAACATCACAAATGTTGCTCCTGCACAGCAGCAGCGCGAAACAGCTGGCTTTATGAGTTGCCAACATTTTTTGAGATTCGCTACCATTCCAGTGTAATCTGAGGTAGACTGGGCACTTTCAGGGCCAAAAATAACTGTCTTAGGCACGTTCATAGGGCCCAGACATTTTGCTCACCATGAAAGCGTGATGCTGAAATAGAGAGGATCAAAGACATCCTGCTTGACCATGGCTACCCTGATCAGATCATTTCTCGCTGTATATCACAGTTAAAGCGTTCCGAATACCCCCCACAGATACAAGGAGTTTTCTAAAGGTACCATCAGACCCTCAAAATTATGATCAGGGGATACTGTCATGATTATCCCCATGATTAACATAAAGGGCTGGAATTTCTTTTGTTTGCCACGAGAGATTCACCTAATTAATTTACCTGTTTTAGTCTTTTTGAATTAGTTTATAGACATGATATTGCAGGTCGTCTAAAACTGATTTAGAACAGAGGGACAGATCTTCTGTGCTGGATTATGTACACTTTGAAGCTTCCCAAACAGCTATGAAGAAATGAGCAAGCAAGCATGCCAAGACCCGAACATTTCTACCTGGTGATTAAGTTTTAGTATTACTGCCTTTACAAGGTGAACTGCTGAAGTGGTCAAGAGAATTGGTAAAGTAAACTATTTGACTGAAACCACAGATCACTGGAAAAAACAATCAGCTGTGTTATATCAATATGTTAAAGCAATATCAAGGCCAGAAGGAGGAACCGGTAACTCAAGTAATAAGGGCAGTGAACACTGAAAGGAATAGTGAGGATGAGGCAGAAGGAGGCCTAGGCAATTCTCAAATTGAACCTCCTACTGTCCGGATGGCTAACAATGAATTGTGAGGAAGATTGGACACGCTATTTTCAAATTTAGATGCAGAGCAATGAGAACATTTGAACACACAAATTAGGAGCTGCAATTGGTCACTCGACCCCTCTAGCCTACTCCACCCTTCAATTAATTCATGACTGAACTGATGACTACACATTCCTGCCTACCCCCGATATCATTTCACCCCCTTTCTTATCAATAATCAATCTACCTCTTCCATAAACATGTTCATAACTCTGCTTCCACCACCTTTTGAGGAAGAGAATTCCAAAGACTCACAACCCTCTGAGAGAACCAAAAATCTCCTCATCGCTGTCTTAAATGTGACCCTACTTCTAGATTCTGCCACAAGAGAAAACATTCTTTCCACTGCCACCCTGTCAAGACCCCTCAGGATCTTATATGTATTAATCAATTCGCATCTTACACTTCTAAATTCCAGCGGACACAAGCCTAGCCTGTCCAATCTTTGCTCATAAGACAACACACCCATTCCAGGTATCTGTCTAGGAAACCTTATTGAAACAGCTTCAAACGCATTTACATCCTTCCTTAAATAAGGAGATTAATATACACATTACTCTAGATGTTGTCTCACCAATGCCCTGTATAGCTGAAGCATAATCTCCCGACTTTTGTTTTCAATTTCTCCCACGATAAATGATAACATCCTATTCTCGTATCTAATTACGTGCTGTACCTGCAACCGAACCTTTTGTGATTATTACCTCTGAGGTTCATTTAAACTGCTCTCTTGGCACCCTTTTCCCCTTCTCTTTCTAAACTTTTGCCAGCCATGTGCCTGCCTGGCCCGTTTTGTTCTCGGTGGGAGTCCCTTACAGTTCACCAGCCCTCTACTGGAGGGTCCTCCTAACACCGGTACGGGGCTCAGGGGCTCAGGTTTCAGTCTAGATTGCGGTTTCCCCTCAGCCTGGCACATGTTACAACTCCGGCAGTACTCTACCACATCTTTGTGGAGTTTCGACCAGTCAAACTGCTGTCTTATGTGGGCTTTGGTCTTACATATACCGGCATGTACAGCCACTGTAGTCTCGTGGGCCCTTCTTAATGTTTCTTTCCGGTACCTCAGTGGCACAACTAACTGGTGAACTACTGTCCACTCCTGGCCCTCTGGTTTGTGAGGAGAACTCCATTTCCTCATCAGGATCTCATTCTTTAAATAGTAGCAATCAGGGACTCCGACTATTTCACATTCAGACTGGGCAGCCTGTGCTAATTCTTGCAATACTGGGTATTCTCTCCCCGGAGTCAGTTCCCGGGGGGGGGCAGGGGTGGGGGGCATTTAGATGGGAGTCTATTGTGGGGCATATTGAGATGGGAGTCTGTTTCGGGGATGGGTACTTAGATGGGAGTAAGTTCCCAAGGCGGGACCCGGGGGAGAGCAGACTGACACCACTGTCTCTGTATCACTGACCCGCCGAGAGCAGAGCCACCCCACTGTGTCTGTATCACTGACCCCGGGGAGAGCAGACTGACCCCACTGTGTCTGTATCACTGACCCCGGGGGAGAGCAGTCTGACCCCAATGTTTCTGTATCACTGACCCCTGGCGAAAGTAGACTGACCCCACTGTGTCTGTATCACTGACTCCTGGGGAGGACAGACTGGCCCCACTGTGTCTGTGTAACTGACCCTGTGAGCATATTCTTTACCCGAGGGACCCGAAGAGCAGTTAATTCAAAGTCCGGACCCCTCTGCACTGTCAAACCAGCTGTGGAATATTCACCCCCACATCAGCTCCCCACACCTCTCCCCCCAGCAGTGAAAGGAGCCCCAGCTGATGCAATTCCCACAATAACATCCCCCCTCAGCGTCTCCCTCTGCCTCACAAATGCCCCAGCAATCGAAAGAAACAACAATAAGTCAACGTTTCAGAATTCTTTAATTGAGAATTGTACGATGCCACTGCAGTCAAATAGCTTCCTCATTGGAACGGGACCATATTGGGGGTGGAGGGTGGAGAGGGTGCCTTGTAGCAGAAGAGGAGCTGTTCAGATCTTCAAAATTAAGTGAACAAGGTGTGTTGCATGGAGACGGGGCCAGTTTCATGCACAGAAAAATCCCTTTTTGCTTCCCTTTTTGCTGCTGGTGTTTTTTCTTGACAGCGTAATGGGGAATTTTCTTTCTGAATCATCTGTTGTGCAGTTGTGTGGGCATTGCCAGCAAGGCCTAGCATTTATTGCCCATCTCTAATTCCCATTGAGAAGGTGGTGGTGAGCTGCCTTCTTGATCCGCTGCTGTCCATGTCGCGTGGGTACACCCACAGTGCAGTGAGGGAAGGAGTTCCAGAATTTTGGACCAGTGTCCGAGTTATTTGATCCACCAGGACACTGGGGTCCCAGCTCGGTTTAAGTGGACCCCGTCCCATTGGAACAGCCCCCTCTTTCCCCAGTACTGGTGCCTGTGGCCCAGGAAGTGAAAGCCCTCCCTCTCACGCCACTCTTTCACTCTCACATTTAACCTTCTAACCTGGTTCTCCCTGTGTTAATTGGCCACTTGCTGAGGCTGGGACTCAGTTGAAAATGTCCAAATTGAGGTAGATAGAATTTTGTTCGACACGGTGATTAAGGGTGACGGAATGATGCAGGCAGATGCGTTCAAGATCCAGAACTGCTGACATGTCCTTGAATGGGGAACATGATCAAGGAGCTGAATGGCCTCCTCCTGTTCCGATAACAGAGAGAGAAAGAGAGAGACAGAGATAGTGAGACAGCAGCAGAGAGAATAAGTGAGGTGGATAGTTGGAAGTGGTGGAATTTGTGTGTTTCTGCTGCATTGGGAACAATGTTCACCATTAATGAAGTGCTCTGTTCCAACACATTCCTGCTGATCAATAAACACGGATCTTAGAAAAACAACTGAAATCATGTCCCAGTGAAATGTTAATTTTTGACCTCTGCTTAAAAGGTCCAATGCTAAAACCTGCAAGCTATGACACCACCATCCCTGCAACACCCTATTTAAATGTTTAATGTTTTTAACAAGAAGGTGCAGTACATCTTCACAATGCTTCATCACCGAACAATCCAAGAATTATACCTTGCACAGGGAGACCATTCAGCCCAACCTGCCTCGACTGGCTGTTTGGAAGACTATCCAATTTCTCCCACTGGACTCCCTGTTCTTTCCCCATAGACCTGCAAATTCTTCCTGTTCACAATTTAGTAGTCAAGAAGGCAGACGGCATGCTTGCCTTCATCGGTCGGGGGATAGAGTATAAAAATTGGCAAGTCATGCTGCAGCTGTACAAAACTTTACGTAGGCCACACTTAGAACATTGCGTGCAATTCTGGTCGCCACACTATTAGAAGGACTTGGAGAGGGTACAGAAGAGGTTTAACAGGATGTTGCCTGCTCTGGAGGGCATTATCTATGAGGAAAGGTTGGATAAACTCGGATTGTTTTCACTTGAACGACGGAGGTGGAGGGGTGACATGATAGAGGTTTACAAAGTTGTGAGCGGCATGGACAGAGTGGATAGTCAGAAGCTTTTTCCCTGGGTGCAAGAGTCAGTTACTAGAGGGCATAGGTTTAAGGTGAGAGGGGCAAAGTTTAGAGGGGATGTACGAGGAAAGTTCTTTACACAGAGGGTGGTGAGTGCCTGGAACTTGCTGCCGGAGTAGGTGGTGGAAGCAGGTACGATAGCGACGTTTAAGAAGAATCTTGACAAATACATGAATAGGATGGGAATAGAGGGACATGGGCCCCGGAAGTGCAGAAGGTTTCAGTTTAGGCAGTCATCAAGTTCGGCGCAGGCTTGGAGGGCCGAATGGCCCGTTCCTGTGCTGTACTGTTCTTTGTTCTTTATGCAGTTACCTTGTGAAACTTGCTGTTCAAATCTGCAATTCAGGAGGAAGGTTTTTCCCCAGAGAGTGATGCGATCGAGGAACTCACTCCCACAGGGAGTGATTGAGGTGAATAGTACCGATGCATTTAAGGGGAAGCTGGATAAACACAAGAGGGAGAGGGAATAGAAGATATATAGATGGGGTGAGATGGGGCGTGGTGGGAGGAGTCTCATGTAGAGCATTAACAACAGCATAGACCAGCTGGGCCGAATGGCCTGTTTCCGTGTAATTCCATTGAACCGGCCTTTCAGGCAGCGCATTCCAGATCACGATAATTCACTGTGAAAAAAAGCTCCTCATCACCCCGATCACTGCCCCTTTGACCAATTATTGTCAAGAGCTGCAAGGTGAGAGCAGACGAAATAATATTTTTCAGCCAGCACGGCCATGCTTCGATGCGAAAATGCTTGCATGTTTCTCTGTTCAATCTCTGTCCTCTCGTTGCTGAGAAAGGTGAAGGTAAGAGAGAGAGAGAGCTGGGAGAGATAGATGGAGAAATTGAGAGTATCATAGCTTATTGCTCCACAGTTGGCCGTGGAGCTGTTCAGTATTAAAATTGGAATAGTCAACTATTTGAAGATGCACGTAAAAACTGAACTAAACGCATTAAAGTTCCAGTGAGATCTGAAGGTAACACCACTAGATTACAAAAAAACAATGCTCTAACCCTGCTCTATGCAAGCAATTACCTGCAGGAGCAGAACATTTCCCAGTTAGTGCTGTGTGGTGGAAGCATGAGATGGACGTCAGAGAAACACCGATTACCAAAAAATCAACGAATTCTTGCAGCGCAGAAGGAGGCCAGTCGGCCCATCGTACTTGTGCTGGCTAGCCAAACAAGACATTTAATGAGTGCCAGTCCCCTGACTGCTCCCCAAAGTCCGCCAGCATCTTCCTTTTCAAATAACAAACCAATTCGCTCCTAACTGCTTCGATTAAACCTGCCCGCATCACACTCTCAGGTAGTGCACTGTGGAGATGCAAGAACAATAGACCTACTCAGTCACTTTCCCTGTTCAGATACTTTAAGGAGATACCCACTCAGTCACTCTCCAAATGGAGATACTATAATAACAGACCCACTCAGTGACGCTCCCTGTGGAGATACTATAATAACAGACCCACTCAGTGACTCTCCCTGTGGAGATAATATAATAACTGACCCAATCAGTTTCTGCCACTGTGGAGATACGATAATAACAAACCATCTCAGTGACTCTCCCTGTGAGGAATCTATAACAACAGATCCACTCAGTGTCTCTCCCAGCGCATATACTATAATAATAAAATCACTCAATGTCTCTCCCTGTGGATAAACTATAATAACAAAACAAATCGTTCACTCTCCCTGTGGAGATACCATAGTATAAACCCACTCAGTGTCTCTCCCTGCGGATATACTACAAGAACAGACCCACGCAGTGTCTCTGCCTGTGGATATACTGTAATAACAAACACACTCAGTCACCCGCCTTGTGGAGATAATATAATCGAGACCAAATCAGTTTATCTCCCTGTGAGGACACTAAAATAACAGACCCACTCAATGTCACTCCCTGTGGATATACTACAATAACAAATCTACTCAGTCACTCACCCTGTGGAGATTCTATAATAAGAGACCCACTCATTCAACCGCCCCGTGGAGATAATATTCTAACAGATGGACTCAGTTTCTCAGCCCGTGGAGATACTATAACATATGAACCACTCAGTGACACTCCCAGTGGAGATACTATAATAACAGACAAACTCAGTCACTCTGGCTATGGAGATACAAAAATAACAGAGGCACTCAGTCACTCTCCCTGAGGAAATATCATAGTAACAGACCCAATCAGTGACTCACTCTGTGGAGATACTATAATAACAGAACCACTCAAAGACTCTCCCTGTGATGATACTACACGGACAGACCCACTCAGTGGCTATCCCTGTGGAGATTCTACCAAAACGGACCAACTGAGTCACTCGCCATGTGGAGACAATAAGAGAACAGTCCCATTCAGTGACTCTCCCTGTTGAGATTCTATTAAAACGGACCAACTGAGTCACTCTCTGTGTGGAGATAATATAATTACAGTCCCGCTCAGTGTCTCCACCTGTGGAGATACGAAAATAACAGACCCACTCAGTCACTCTCCCTGTGCAAATGGGCCTCCTGCTCAACTGCAGCTCCTGACTTGCTGCACAAACCCTAGCATTTATGCCGTGATGCAGACGAAGTTCAGAGGACATTTGAAGAACGTTCTGAAATATCCCTTCACTCCAATTGGTAAATTCATTCAATGAGGAGAAGAACTGAATCGCAGACAATTTCCCACCTTTTTTAAAGTTCTATATCACGTTACCAACAACGGGGCGCGGGGCCTGGAAGCAGAGCAGATATGGGGCCTGTCGATACGATTACAAAGCAGGAGTGGGGCATTCCAATATGGTGACAGACTGTGGGTGTGTCGCTATTGTAACTGATTGGTAAGTGTGGCCTGTTGCTCCAGGGACTGAGCAGGGACAGGGACAGTTTCTCTGGTGACAGGGCGGGGGTGGGATCTGTTCCCCATGGTAATGAAGGATGCCGAGTGTGGGTATTTTCCCCATGCTGATGGCAGAATGGGCATCGGGCGGTCCTGGCGTCCAAAGGTACCATCCACCGCTCTCACCATTGCAACAGTGAGAAAGCAGGTTGGACAAGGGTCAAAATTGCATCCGCCCATAGCGAGCAAGATAACGACACCAGCTCGAACAGCAGCAGGCAGAAGAGAAAATATTGTCGAAATCTTCAATCTAAGTTCCTCAGAATGCATTTGATCTTTCATAATCCTTGAAAATGCTTTATGGCACATCCTAATCATTTATAATCCTTTATAATCTGGATAACCCTTTATTATCCTTTATAATCTGGATAACACTTTATAAAGATTTATAATTCTTTAAAACTGTTCATGAAACTTTATAAACAAATGCAATTTTCATAATCCGTTTAAACATGTATAATCCTTCATAATCCTTTACATTCGTTAATGATACTTCGAGTCCCTCACTTCTTTATAATCATTTATAACCCTTTTTAAAAGATGTAACACTTAAAGGTCATGTTAACTCTTTACAATTATGGAAGCATCTTCACAACACTTTATATAGAGGGCGAGAAGGCTGGAAAAGAAGCGTTCAGATCTCTGGGTATCAGATACTAGATATATACAGGAAGGGAGAGAGGGAAGCTGGATAAGGAGCATTAACAGTTCTGGGCTCCAGATATTAAATAGCTAGAGGAAGTGAGGGTGCAATGCTAGATGAGGAATGTGGACAGCTCTGGGTTTCAGATGCCAGATGTATGCAGAAAGGCAATGAGTCTGGATTTTGGGAGAGTCTCCAGGACTTGACAGCAAAATCAAGGCTGACACTCACGTGCAATACTGAAGGAGCACACTCCAAGAGTAAGAGCTGAGGAGTGCTGCACTGTCAGAAGTCAGAAATTAGAGGGCGACTCCTAGTCTGAGGTTCAGTACTGAAATAGTATACAAAATTGATAGAACAACAAAGAACAAAGAACAGTACAGCACAGGAACAGGCCATTCGGCCCTACAAGCCTGCGCCGATCTTGATGCCTCCCAAAACTAACACCTTCTGCACTTCCTGGGCCCATATCCCTCCATTCCCTTCCTATTCATATATTTGTCAAGATGTCTCTTAAACATCGCTATCGTATCTGCTTCCACCACCTCCCCTGGCAGCAAGTTCCAGGCACTCACCACCCTCTGTGTAAAAAGACCTGCCTCGCACATCTCCTCTAAACTTTGCCCCCCGCAACTTAAACCTCTGTCCCCCAGTAACTGACTCTTCCACCCTGGGAAAAAGCTTCTGACTATCCTTTCTGTTCATGCCGCTCATAACTCTGTAAACCTCTATCATGTCGCCCCTCCACCTCCGTCGTTCCAGTGAAAACAATCCGAGTTTTTCCAAACTCTCCTCATAGCCAATGCCCTCCAGACCAGGCAACATCCTGGTAAATTTCTTCTGTAGCCTCTCCAAAGCCTCGAAATCCTTCTGGAAGTGTGGTGACCAGAATTGCACGCAATATTCTAAGTGTGGCCTAACTAAAGTTCTGCACAACTGCAGCATGACTTGCCAATTTTTATACTCTATGCCCCGACCGATGAAGGCAAGCATGCCGTCTGCTTTCTTGACTACCTTATCCACCTGCGTTGCCACTTTCAGTGACCTGTGGATCTGTACACCCAGATCTCTCTGCCTGTCAATACTCCTAAGGGTTCTGCCATTTACTGTATACTTCCCACCTGCATTAGACCTTCCAAAATGCATTACCTCACATTTCGCCGGATTAAACTCCATCTGCCATTTCTCCGCCCAATTCTCCAACAGATCTATATCCTGCTGTATCCTCTGACAATCCTCATCATTATCCACAACTTCACCAACCTTTGTGTCGTCCGCAAACTTACTAATCAGACCAGCTACATTTTCCCCCAAATCATTTATACATACTACAAACAGCAAAGGTCCCAGCACTGATCTCTATGGAACACCACTAGTCACATCCCTCCATTCAGAAAAACACCCATCCACTGTTACCCTCTGTCTTCTGTGACCGAGCCAGTTCAAGATCCATATTGCCAGCTCACCTCTGATCCCGTGCGGCTTCAACTTTTGCACCAGTCTGCCATGCAGGACCTAGTCAAAGGCTTTACTAAAGTCCATATAGACAACATCTGCTGCCCTACCCTCATCAATCATCTTCGTCACTTCCTCAAAAAACTCAATCAAATTCGTAAGACACGACCACCCCTTCACAAAACCATGCTGTCTCTCGCTAATAAGTTCATTTATTTCCATATGGGAGTAAATCTTGTCCCGAAGAATCCTCTCTAATAGTTTCCCTACCACTGACGTAAGGCTCACCGGCCTATAATTTCCTGCATTATCAATACCACCTTTCTTAAACGAAGGAACAACTTTGGCTATTCTCCAGTCCTCTGGGACCTCACCTGTAGCCAATGAGGATGCAAAGGTTTCTGTCAAAGCCCCAGAAATTTCTTCCCTTGCCTCCCTCAATATTCCTGGGTAGATCCCATCAGGCCCTGGGGACTTATCGACCTTAACGCTTTGCAAGACACCCAACACCTCCTCCTTTTTAATAATGAGATGACTGAGACTATCTGCACTCCCTTCCATAGGCTCATCATCCACCAAGTCCTTCTCCTTGGTGAATACTGATGCAAAGTACTCATTTAGCACATCACCCAGTTCCTCTGGCTCCATGCAATGCATGCAATGCTGCGAAGATTGGCAAATGTTTAGAAACCAGGAAAGGGTGATGAAAACAAGAAAAAGAGGGATAATTTGGAGTATGATAGATAACTATCAATAAATATAAAAACAGGCAGTGTAATCTTCTGCAAGTATATGGTTACAGAGCCTAGGTAGCCACAGTGAGCATTGGTGACTGAGCGGGTCAGAGTGGTGAATTAATAATGGGAAATGAGGTAATGTAAGAGGCTTTGATCAATGTTTTTATATCCATCGTCACAGTGGAAGGCACAGAAAGTGTCAATAAACAGTTAAAAAAGAGATGCAAAAGAGAGGGAGGAACTTTAAAAATAAAGCATTATCATGAGAGAAAAAGTAATGTTAATAATGATTGGAATAAAGACTGACATATCCCTGGATCTGAGGATCTGTACCCAAGGGTCTTAATTGAAGTGGTTGCAGAGATAGTGGATGCATTGGTTGCAATGTTCCCTGAAGTCTGGAAAGGTCCCAGCGGGTTGGAAAATCGCAAAGGTAACACCTCTGTTCAACAAGGCAGGGAAACAGAAAACTGGAAATATTCGCTGGTTAGGCTAACATCTTTCATTGGGAAAATATTAGTATAAATTATATGAAAAAGAGATTAGCGGGACATTCGCAAAATCAGAATATAATCAGGAAGAGTCAACGTGGTTTATGGAAGGGAAATAGTGTTTAACAAACGTAGTATAGTCCAGGAGGTAAGAAGCATGTTGCAAAAAGGGGAACCGATGGATGGATCTCCAAAAGGCATTTGATAAGGTGCCACATAAAAAGGTTACTACAGACGATAAGAGCAGAATGTGTTCATAGAATCACAGAATGTTTACAGCAACAGAAAGCGGACACTTGGCCCCCGTGTCTGCGCCAGCTGAGAAACGAGCCACCCAGCCAAATCCCAACTTTCAGCATTGTTTCCGTAACCTTTCAGGTTACAGAACGTCAGCTGCATATCCAGACATCTTTTAAATGAGTTCAGGGTTTCTGCTTCTACCACCCATTTGGGCAGTGAGTTTCAGATCCCTACCACCATCTGGGTGAAAAGAAAATATACTCATATCCCCTCTAATCTTTCTCCCAATCACTTTACGTATATAATAAAAACAAAATAGTGCAGATGCTGGAAATATGAAATAAAAACAAGAAATGCTGGAAATATTCCGCAGGTCTGGCAGCATCTGTGGAGAGAGAAACAGAGTTAACGTTTCAGGTCAGCGATGAAGGTTCTGTTGAAGGGTTACTGAGCTAAAAATTTAACTCTGCTTCCCTCTCCTCAAATGCTGCCAGACATGCTGAGTATTTCCAGAATTTCTTACTTTTATTTCACTTTACATCCATGCCCCCTTGACACTGACTTCTCTGCGAAGGTAAATAGGCCCTTCACATACGTTTATCCAGGCACCTCAAAACTTTGTAAATCTCAATCAAACCGGCCCTCAGACTTCTCTGTTCCAAGGAGAACAGCCCCAGCCGATCCAATATTTCCACATAGAAGCTTTTTTCCAGTCCTGGCAGCATCCTCGTAAATATCCTCTGTACCCTCTCTCGTGCAATTAAATCCTTTCTGCAATTTGGTGCCCAGAACTGTACACAGTACTCAAGCTGTGGCCTTATCAATGACTTATATAGTTACAGCATAAGCTTCCTCCTATTCTGCACATCGGCGAATAAAGGAAACGTATGCCCTATGTCTTCTTAACTCTCTTAGCGACCTGCCCTGCTATCTTCATGGATCTGTGAATATTCACCCCAAGGTCCCACACTTCGCCTACACCTCGAAGGATTCTCCCATTAATTGCGCATTCATTTGCATTGCTCTACCTCCCCAAATTCATCACCTCACACTTCTCTATGCTGAATTCCATTTGCCACTTTTCCGCCGACCTGGCCAGTCCATTAATATGTACCTGCAGTCTGCAGGTATTCTCCTCGCTATCAACTACACGGCCATTTTTTGTATCGCCTGTAAACCTTTTGATCATGCCCACTACGTTTAGGTCCAAAACCTAAATATATAGCGCAAAAAGCAGTGGACCTGATACCGAGCCCTGTGGAGCCCCATTGGAAACAGCCTAACAATCGCTATATCAGCATGAAAAGAGGATTGGCTAAATAACAAGAAGCAGAGAGTCGGGATCAATGGGTTAATTTCAGGGTGGAAAGCTGTCACTAGTGGAGTACAACAGGGATCAGTGCTGGAGCCTCAAAGTTTTGCGATCTATATTACTGACTTGGATGAAGTTACAAACACTCTTGTAGCCAAATTTGCTGAGGATGCAAGGATTGGTAGGAAAATTGTGAGGAGGGTGCAGATAGCCCGGAAAGGGAAATAGAAAGGTTAAGTGAATGGGCATAAATGTGGCAGATGGAGTATAACGTTGAGTACGACCTGAGGTTTCAACTTTGGTGGGAATCACAGAAAAGCAGAATATTATTTACGTGGTGGGAGACTGCAGAATGCTGCGGTATGAGAAACCTGGGTGTCCATGTACAGGAATCGGAAAATGTCAGCATGTAAGTGCAGCAAGTAATTAGGTAAATGGATTGTTGGTATTCTTTACAAGGGGGATGAAGTATAAAAGTAGTGAAGTATTGCTACAATTGTACAGGGCATTTGTGAGAAGGCAGCTAGAGTACTGTCTACATTTTTGGCCACCTTGTTTAAGGAGAAATATACTTGCAATGGAAGCAGATCAGAGAAGGTTCACTCGGCTGAATCCTGGGATGAGAGGATTATCTTATGAGGAAATGTTAGACCATTGTGCCCATACTCATCAGAGTTTGAAGATTGAGAGTTGATCTTACTGCGAAGTATAGGATTCGGAGGAGACCTGACAGGGTAGAAGCTGCGAGGAAGCTTCTTCTCGTGGGGAAATCTAGAACTAGGGAGCACAGTTTCATATTAATGGGCCTCCCATTTAAGTCAGACGTGAGGAGGAATTTCATCTCTCAGACTGTCGTTAGTGTTTGAAATTCTCTCTGCCAGTGAGCAGTGGAGGTTGAGTCACTGAGCCAACGCCAGCGAGCAGTGGAGGCACTGTCAGAGGGGCAGTACCGTTGGGGCCCCGCACTGTCAGCGGGGATATTTTAGTGGAGAGCCGCACTGTCGAAGGGCCAGTACTAATGAAGTGTTGCACTGTCGAAGGTGCATTTTTTGGGATGAGGCGTTAAACCGAGCCCCCTCTCTGGATATAAAAGCTCCTCAAGTGCTACTTGGAAGGCGAGCGGGGACTTATCTATGGTGCCCTGGCCAATATTTTGCCCTGAATGATGATCTGTTTATTATCACCTTGCTGTTCATGATATCTTACTGTGTGTCAATTAGCTGCTCTGTTTTCCACATTCCAACAGTGACTCCACATCAGAAACATTTACATCGCTGTAGGGCACTTCGGAACGTCCACTGGCTCTAAACAACGCAATGCAAGCGCAAGCCTTTCCTTCTTTCGTTTCCTTCATGCCACTAAAGAAAACTGCAGCAAATATCACTTCAACTGACCACCGCAAATATCTCTTACAATGGCCACAGCAAATATCAAAATATGATTTTAATTGACCAAAAATAAATAGCACATAAAAGGGATTCAGGGTACGTCACTGAAAACTGCCACAGCAAATATGTTGTAATCACATTGACCTCAATATAACTGAAACCGCCACAGAAAATATCATTTAACATGGCCTCACCATATTTCACTTAAAATGACGACTGTGCATGTCAGTTTAAATGGCTACAGATGATATCACTTAAAATGGCCGCAGTGCTTATCACTTAATATTTGTACCTTGCATGCCACTTAAAATGGCTGCATTGCATATCACATAACATGTCAGCCATACATATAACTTTTAAATGCTTACTGTGCTTGTCATTTAAAAGAGCCAATCGGCATATCACATAAAATCACAGCCACCGTCATAAATCACTTAAAATGGCATGGTGCATCAATCGCATTTTCAGATGGCTGCTGTGCATTTCGCTTCACCATGGAACTCATTGAATTGCCCGAAAAACAAGCATTGTCCTGGAATTATAAGAAATCCTATCACTTCTCACTGATGACTCATAGGATTATAGGAAGTTGAAGCAGGAGTATGTCATTCGGCTGGCGAGCCTACTCTGCCATTCTAGCAGTGCCGTTCAAACTGATCATGGCTGATCATCTCCCTCTACGCCATTTTTACCCACTATCTCCATATCCCAAAATATCATTATTATCCAGAAATCTATAGATTTCTGTCTTGAACATGCTCACTGATTGAAATTCCACAGCCCGATGGGGTACAGAATTCCACAAATTCACCACCATCTGAGTAAAGAAATTCCTCCTCATCTCGGACTGAAATGGTCTACCCCTTAATCTGAGACTGTGTCCCTTGGTTCTAGACTCACCAGCCAGAGAAACATCCTCCCCACATCTACCCTGTCACACCCTGTAAGAATGTTGTAACTTTCAATGAGATTACCTTTAATTCTTCAAAACTCTAGCGACTACAGGCCCAGTTTCTCCTCATAAAACAATCCCGCTATTCCATGGTTAATCTGCTGAACCTCCGTTGCACTCCCTCTATGGCAACGATATACATCTAAAAATGAGGAGACCACAACTGTATAGACTACTCCAGGTGAGTCTCACCAAAGCTTGCTGCAATTGCAGCACAGGGGCGCAGTGGTTAGCACTGCAACCTCACAGCTCCAGCGATCCGGGTTCAGTTCTAAGTACTGCTTGTGTGGAGTTTGCAAGCTCTCCTTGTGACCAATTAGGTTTTCGCCGGGTGCTCCGGTTACCTCCCACAGCCAAAGGCTTGCAGGCTGATAGATAAATTGCCCCAACTATATGTCCGAGAATGGTGGGGATGTGGTAAGGAATATGGGATTAATGCAGTGTTAGTACAAGTGGGTGGTTGTTGGTTGGCACAGACCCAGTAGGCCGAAGGGCCTGTTTCAGTGCTGCATAAATAAATATAGATACAACATGTCGTCAAATGCCATTGTAATGGAGGGCAACATACCATTTGTCTTCCTAAATGCTTACTGCGTCTGCACACTAGCTTTTACTGAGGCATGAACCAGGACACCCAGCTCCCTGTGGACATCAACACTTCCCAACTTCTCACCATTTACGAAATGCTCTGCCTTTCTGTTTTTTCTTCCAAAGTGGTTCACTCCACACTTATTCACATTATATTCCATCTGCCATGTTCTTTCACATTCACTAAGCCTGTCCAAATGCCCTTAAAGACTCCTTGCATCCTCCTCACAACTTAATTTCCCACCTAGTTTTGTGACATCAGCAAATTTGGAAATATTCCATTTGGGCCTCACATTCAAATCATTTATTTAGATTGTGAACAGCTGTGGCTGAAGCACTGATACTTGCGGTACCCTATTAGTAACAGCCTGTCATCCAGACAATGACCCATTTATTCCTACTCTCTGCTTTCTTTCTGTTAACCAGTTCTTAATGCATAGCAGTATGTTACTACCAAACCCATGTGCCCTAATTCTGCTCGTAAATCTCATGTGCGGGACCTTATCAAAAGCCTTCTTAAAATCCAAATCTATAAGATTGGGAATTAAATATTACTGGATGCTTGAACTTTAAAAAGAAGAGGCACAATGGCGCAGTGATTCGCATCGCAGCCTTCCATTTCTAGCAATTCGGGTTCAGTCCAGATCAGTCTGTGTGGAGCTTGCAAGCTTTCCCTGCTCCGTGTTGGTTTCTGCCGGGTGCTCCGGTTTCCTCCCATTGCCCAAGACTTGCAGGTTGTTAGGTAAATTGGCCATTGTAAATTGCCCCTGGTGTAGGTAGGTGGTAGGAGAATGGTGGGAATGTGGTAGGAAATATGGGATTATTGTAGGATTAGTATAAATTGATGGCCAGCACAGACTCGGTGGGTCGAAGGGCCTGTTTCAGTGCTGTATGACTCTATGACGATGAGCACATCCACTGTTACTCCTTTCTCAATGCGACAAGTAACATCCTCAAAACATAACTCCAACAGGTTTGTCAAACATGATTTCTGTTTCATAAATCTACGTTGATTCAGCCCGATTGTACCATTTGTTCAACGTGTCGTGTTACTGCATTCTTTTTAATAGATCTTAACATTTCCACTACTACTGACGTCAAACTAACAGGTCTGCAGTTCTCTATTTCTCTCTCACTTCTTAAATATTGGGGTGACATTTCCAATGTGCAGAAACCCTTCCAGAATCTGTAGAATTTTGAAAGATAACCACAGATGCATCTAATATCTCTAAAGCCACTCCTGCAATACGCTGGGATGTAACTAATCTAGTCCAGGGGATTTATTAATTTACAATCCAATTAATTTTGCAAGTACTACCACTTTCTTGAGACTAATTTATTTCAGTTCCTCATTTTTATGAGTCCCATGGTTCCCTAGAATTTGTTGAATATTTTCTGTACCTTCCCCCGTGAAGACAGATACAAACGTGTTTAGACTCTACGCCATTTCCTCATTCTCCATCACAAACTCTCCTATTTCTGCTTGCAATGGACCACATCCGTCCTTGCTAATCTATTCCTTTTCAAATGCACAAAGAAGCAGTAAGTTTCTAGCTTGCTTATATTCCTTTGTTGGTTTCTAAATTGCTCCCAATCCTCTGGCTTGCTATGTTTCCTGGTGACCTGACAAGGCTTAGAAGTTTGACATAATGCAATCTTTAACTTGTTTTGTTAGCCACGGTTGATTCACCTTTCACGTTGGGTTTTTGTTTCTTCTAGGAAAGTACATTTGTTGTCAACCATGAAATAACTTCTTTATCTACCAGCCATTGCCGGGCTACTGTCAAATCATTTAATATATTTTGCCAATCCACCAACGGCAACTTAACCTTCATAGCTTCATAGTTTCCTTTGCTCAGATTTAAAAGCCTAGTTTCAGAATGAACTATATATTTTTCAAACGTAAAATTCTATCATATTGCAGTCACAATTTCATAATGGCTCCTTTAACAGCAAGGTTATTAATTAACTCTTTCTCATTATAAAATACTAAATCTGAAATAGCTCAATCCCTAGTTGGTTCTTCAACATACTGCTCCAGTCATCCATCTCGTACACTTACTCGGAATTCATCCTCCACAGAATTAGTGGTAATTAGGATGAGGCAATCTATCTGTAAATTGAAGATGCCCATTGTTACTGTATTGCCCATGTTACATGCAGCTGTAATTTCCTGATGTTTACCGTGTCCAACATTACCACTGTACTTTGGTGGTCTACTAAACATCTCCCACCAATGTTTGCTGCCCCTTGCTCTTCCTGAGATCCACCCAAACTGATTCTACATCTTGCTCCTTTGATCTAAGATACTGTCTCACTAATATACTGTCTCGTCCTGCATTAACAGCGCTATCACACCTCCTTTTCCTCTCCACCTAGCCTTCCTAAAAGACTGCATCGAGGATTAACATGTTCGTGTCGTAATGACGGGCCAGGCCTTAATTAAGCCAAACTTTAATCCATTTTAAAAATCAAGGACCACAATCCAACAGGCGCAAGTTGATATGAGGTATCAAAGGTCAGACACAAATTCAGGGAGACACATTGAATCCTGGCTCTGGGTGTAGGACACTGTCCAAGGCGGATGGACAGCCTGTCCAATAATATTCCTCATGCCAAAACTCTCTCACTCCCTTCACATATTGTCATTATAGTTTTCAAAGCAAAACGAATTCCCCCAGGAGCAGAGAAGTAAAATAATTTAAATTGGATAAATCAAAGCAAAAGATTCTCAGGAATAGGTGCAGCAAGATCCCAAAACTGTTTTCTCTCAGTTCCACTGACAAACTCTCAGCAACATCCCAATACAAACAAATGCTGGTTAGAAAGACAAGGATCAAAAGTGATATCGATGGAGACCACAATGCGAGCACACAACCCACACATACCGGACTGAGAGAAATATCCCTCCACTGAAGAGAGATGGAGGGAGAGGGTTTGGGATTTGAACTGGGATGGCTTTCCACCCAGACGCAACCCAGCTGAGCAGTTTGCTTCACCAGTGAATATGTTACACGTTGGGATGTTGTTCAATATGTTCCTCGGGGTCCTGTCCATTGATATGTTAATTCAGCACAATCGAGGACAGAAACAGTTTGACCAGGGACCTGTTTTGTTGATGTAAAACATTTAACTCAAAGCCCTTGTCGGGAATATTACTGCAGTTTGAAAATGTCGGATTCTCCTTACATACATGGACTTCAGTAAGGCGTGTGATAAGTTTCCCCATGGTAGGCTGATGGAGAAAGTGAAGTCGCATGGGGTCCAGTGTGTATTAGCTTGATGGATAAAGAACTGGCTGGGCAACAGGAGACAGAGAGTAGCAGTGGAAGGGAGTTTCTCAAAATGGAGACGTGTGACAAGTGGTGTTCCACAGGGATCCGTGCTGGGACCACTGTTGTTTGTGATTTACATAAACGATTTGGAGGAAAGTATAGGTGGTCTGATTAGCAAGTTTGCAGACGACACTAAGATTGGTGGAGTAGCAGATAGTGATGGGGACTGTCAGAGAATACAGCAGAATATAAATAGATTGGAAAGTTGGGCAGAGAAATGGCAGATGGAGTTCAATCAGGGCAAATGCGAGGTGATGCATTTTGGAAGATCCAATTCAAGAGTGAATTATGCAGTAAATGGAAAAGTCCTGGGGAACATTGATGTGCAGAGAGATTTGGATGTTCAGGTCCATTGTTCCCTGAAGGTGGCAACGCAGGTCAATAGAGTGGTCAAGAAGGCATACGGCATGCTTTCCTTCGTCGGACGAGGTATTGAGTACAAGAGTTGGCAGGTCATATTACAGTTGTATAAGACTTTGGTTCGGCCACATTTGGAATACTGCGTGCAGTTCTGGTCGCCACATTACCAAAAGGATGTAGATGCTTTGGAGAGGGTGCAGAGGAGGTTCACCAGGATGTTGCCTGGTATGGAGGGCGCTAGCTATGAAGAGAGGTTGAGCAGATCAGGATTATTTTCATTAGAAAGACGGAGGTTGAGGGGGGACCTGATTGAGGTGTACAAAATTATGAGAGGTATAGACAGGGTGGATAGCAAGTAGCTTTTTCCCAGAGTGGGGGATTCAATTACTTGGGGTCACGAGTTCAAAGTGAGAGGGGTAAAGTTTAGGGGGATAAGCGTGGAAAGTTCTTTACACAGAGGGTGGTGGGTGCCTGGAACGCGTTGCCAGCGGAGGTGGTAGACGCGGGCACGATAGCGTTTTTTGAGATGTATCTGGACAGATACATGAATGTGCTGGAAGCAAAGAGATACAGACCCTTAGAAAATAGGCGACATATTTAGATAGAGGATCTGGATCAGCGCAGGCTTGGAGGGCCGAAGGGCCTGTTCCTGTGCTGTAATTTTCTTTGTTCTTTGTTCTTTGACCCCATACAGATATTGGGGAATTTTCGGGACACAGTGACACCTTGAATAAATTCAGATCCATCTGTCTGTCTTTCTCTCCGTGTCTGTCTGTCTCTCTCATTTTCATTGTCCATCTCGCTCCATCAGTCTCACTCACTGTCTGTCTCACTCTCATGCTCTGTCTGCCTCACTCTCATTCCCCCTCTCTCTCACTCATTCTATGTCTGTCTCTCTCCGTGTCTGATTCACTCTATCATTCCATGTCAGCCTCTCTCTATTTCTTTCATGCGCTCCTAGTCCAACTTTCATTTCCCCTCTCTCCCTCCCTGTCATTCTCTCTATCTCCCTCTTTCACTCATTTTCCTTGCTTACCTGCCTCTTTCAATACATCATTCTCACTCCCTGCTGCTCTGTTTCATTCCATGTCAGCCACTCTCGGTTTCATGCTCTCAGTTTCACGCTCACTCACTCTCTATCTCTCGGTCTCATTTTATCTCTGTCTCCCTCTCTCTATCTCTATCTTTATCTCTATCTTTATCTCTCTCTCTCTCTATCTATCTATCTATCTCTCTCTCTCTCTATCTATCTATCTATCTATCTATCTATTTATCTATCTATCTATCTATCTATCTATCTATCTATCTATCTATCTATCTATCTATCTGTCTATCTATCTATCTATCTATCTATCTATTTATCTATCTATCTATCTATCTATCTATCTATCTATCTATCTATCTATCTATCTGTCTATCTATCTATCCATCTCTTAGTTTTTTGCTCTGTCTGGCTCACTGTCACTTCCGTTCTATTTCTCTGTCTCTCTGTCTCGCATTCCGCGTCTGGCTCTCGCACACACTCCGCCTGCCTATCTCCCTTTTTCATTCCATCTCTCCACGTCTCTGCCTCTCTCTGTTTGGTGCTCTGTATCTTTCTACCTCTCTCTCGTTCTCTTTATTCCTCTCTCTCACTCCCTGTCTGCATTTCTGCATCAATCTGTCCTCTTCCATTTTCTCACTCTTTGTTACCCCGTCTTTCACTCAGACGGACTCGCTCTTTCTCTCGCTCTCTCTATCTTTCTATCTATCGATCTATCTGTCAATCCATCAGTCTACCTGCCATCTATCCATCTGCCTATCTGTCCATCTACCTATTTGTCCATCTGTACATCTACCCATGTGGCTGTCTATCAATCCATCTATCTAACTATCTATCTATCTATCTATCTATCTATCTATCTATCTATCTATCTATCTATCTTTCTATCTTTCTATCTATATCTTGGTTTCGTTCTCTGTCTGACTCACTCTCCCTCTATTTCATGCTCTGTCCCTCTCTTTCGCTCTCTCTTCCTCTGTCTTTCACTCTCTGTTCTTTTTCCCTCTCTCATCACTTCTTCCTGGATTGGAATGTACTCTGAAATACGCAATTATTTAAAGCAAGGACTAATCACATTTGTGTTGTATTTTTAGCATATTATATGTTGAAATCGGGGAAAGAATTGAGTTTTCAAAATCGTACTGGAGCCTGGAAACAAAGTCGTTTTTTTGTCATCCATACATTGTGACATTGTAGATCTGTCTTTTATCTGGGCCAGAGAGAGGAGCTCCCATTGTACAATGCACACTGTAGACTTCTATCATTTGGCTTTTTGAACTGCGTTTTTACTGAGCCAGAGAGAGCAGGTTGCGAAGTTCAATGGAGATTGGGGATATGTTCATTCCCACATTGTGGAATTGCCCTGTTACTGGACCAGAGAGAGAGAGAGAAGTTGGGCGTGTTCATTGGAGATGTGGGAGTTGTGGGTCGCTCATTCCTGAATTCTGGAACTGTCTGTTATCTGGGCCAAAGAGAGGAGCTGGAACTGATCATTGGAATTCGATGATACGTTTATTGTAGCAAAGGTATTATTCTGGCTGGGGGGCTTAATATTAACAAGAGATCGTCAATTCCTCGCTAATTGATCGGAAACGTTGAATCATAGAAATAGAATCATAGAAAGCTTAAGGCACAGAAAGAGGCCACTTGGCCCATCCTGCCTGTGCAAGACGAAAAACGATCCACCTATTGTAATTCCACCTTCCAGCATTTGGTTCAGAGCCCTGCAGATAACGGCACTTCAGGTGCATATCCAGACTCCTTTGGAATAAGTTGAAGGTTTTTGCCTCAACTACTTTTTCGGACACTGTGTGACAGACCATCACCACCCTCTGGGTGGAAATGTTATTCCTCATCGCCCCTCTGATTTTTTAGCAATCACGTTAAATCTATGCCCCCTCGTCACTGACTTCTTTGCTGAGGCGAATAGAGCCTTCACCTCCACTCTATCCAGTCTCCACAACATTCTGTACCTTTCAAACCGATCTTTTCCAAGGAGAACAAACCCAGCCTATCCACTCTTTCCTCATAGCTGCATTTTTTACAGTCCTGGCACGATCCTCGTAAATTTCCTTCGTACTCTCTGCAGTGTAATTGCATCCGATCAGTAATAAGGCGACCAGAACTGCACACAGTACTGAATTTGTGGCCCAAAAACTGAGTTACACAGTTTATTTATTTATAGATACAGCACTGAAACAGCCTCTTCATCCCCATCTGTTCCGACCATCAACATATTAATCCTACACAAATCCCATATTCCTACCACATCCCCATCTTCCCTATGTCCCTCTGCCACCTACCTCCACTAGAGGCAAATTATAATGGCCAACTTACCTATCAAACTGCAAGTCTTTGGCTGTGGGAGGAAACTGGAGCACCTACGCGGTTCACAGGGAGAACTTGCAAACTCCGCACAGGCAGTACCCAGAATTGGACGCGGGTCACTGGAGCTGTGAGGCTGCGGTGCTAACCACTGCGCCACTGTGCCGCCCCTGTTCCAGTATAATCTCCCTGCTCTTATATTCTAAACCTTGGCTAATAAAGGAAAGGATTCCATATGCCGTCTTAACTACCTTATCAACCTGCCCTGCTACCTTCAGGGATCTATGGATATTCACTCCAACGTCCCTCACTTCCTCCATCCTTCTCAGTATTTTCCCACTAATCGAGAATTCCGCTGTCTTGTTTGACCTCCCAAAATGCATCACCTCTCAATCCTCCGAGTTGAACTCCATTTGCCACTTTTCTGCCCATCTTACCAGAGCATCAATATCTACCTTCAGCCAACAATTATACTCCTCGCTATCTACTACACGGCCAATATTTGTGTTGTCTGCAAACTTCTTGATCATGCCCCCTACATCTCCGTCCAAAACGTTAATATATACCACAAAAAGCAAGGGACCCAGTTCTGAGCCCGACAGAAGGCGACTGGCAACAGCCCTCCTGTCGCGAAAACACCCTTCAACAATTACTCTTTAGAACATAGAACATAGAAAAATACAGCACAGAACAGGCCCTTCGGCCCACGATGTTGTGCCGATCCTTTGTCCTCTGTCAAGGACAATTTAATCTATACCCCACCATTCTCCTTTATCCATATACCTATCTAAAAGCCGTTTGAAAGTCCCTAAAGTTTCTGACTCAACAACTTCCCCAGGCAAGGCATTCCATGCCCCGACCACTCTCTGGGTAAAGAACCTTCCCCTGACATCCCCCTTATATCTCCCACCCTTCACCTTAAATTTATGACCCCTTGTAACGCTTTGCTCCACCCGGGGAAAAAGTTTCTGACTGTCTACCCTATCTATTCCCCTGATCATCTTATAAACCTCTATCATGTCACCCCTCATCCTTCTCCGTTCTAATGAGAAGAGGCCTAGAATGTTCAGCCTTTCCTCGTAAGACTTATTCTCCATTCCAGGCAACATCCTGGTAAATCTCCTCTGCACCCTCTCCAAGGCTTCCACATCCTTCCTAAAATGAGGCGACCAGAACTGCACACAGTACTCCAAATGAGGCCTTACCAAGGTCCTGTACAGCTGCATCATCACCTCACGGCTCTTAAATTCAATCCCTCTGCTAATGAACGCTAACACCCCATATGCCTTCTTCACAGCCCTATCCACTTGAGTTGCAACTTTCAACGATCTATGCACATAGACCCCAAGGTCTCTCTGCTCCTCCACATGCCCAAGAACCCTACCGTTAACCCAGTATTTTGCATTCGTGTTTGTCCTTCCAAAATGGACGACCTCACACTTTTCAGGGTTAAACTCCATCTGCCACTTTTCAGCCCAGCACTGCAACCTATCCAAGTCCCTTTGCAGACGACAATAGCCCTCCTCGGTATCCACAACTCCACCAACCTTTGTATCATCTGCAAATTTACTGACCCACCCTTCGACTTCCTCATCCAAGTCGTTAATAAAAATCACAAACAGGAGAGGACCCAGAACTGATCCCTGTGGCACGCCACTGGAAACTGGGCTCCAGGCTGAGTATTTACCATCTAAGACCACTCTCTGCCTTCTATCAGTTAGCCAATTCTTAATCCAACTGGCCACATTCCCCACTATCCCATGCCTCCTGACTTTCTCCATAAGTCTACCATGGGGGACCTTATCAAATGCCTTACTAAAATCCATGTACACCACATCCACTGGTTTACCCTCATCCACTTGCTTGGTCACCTGCTCAAAGAATTCAATCAGGCTTGTGAGGCAAGACCTACCCCTCACAAAACCGTGCTGACTGTCCCGAATCAAGCAGTGTCTTTCCAGATGCTCAGAAATCCTATCCCTCAGCACCTTTTCCATCAACTTGCCTACCACCGAAGTAAGACTAACTGGCCTGTAATTCCCAGGGTTGTTCCTATTCCCTTTCTTGAACAGGGGCACAACATTTGCCACCCTCCAATCACCTGGTACCACCCCCGTCAACAGAGAAGATGAAAAGATCATTGCCAGCGGCTCTGCAATTTCATCCCTTGCTTCCCATAACATCCTTGGATATACCCCGTCAGGCCCGGGAGACTTGTCTATCTTCAAGTTATTCAAAAACCCCAACACATCTTCCCTCCTAACGAGCACTTCCTCGAGCTTACCAGTCTGTTTCACACCGTCCTCTTCAGTAATACACCCCTTCTCATTCGTAAATACCGAAGAAAAGTACTCATTCAAAACCTCACTTATCTCTTCCGGCTCAACACACAGTCTCCCGCTATTGTCCTTGACCGGACCTACGGTCCCCCTAGTCATCCTCATATTTCTGACATACGCGTAAAAGGCCTTGGGGTTTTCTTTTATCCTACCCGCCAAGCATTTTTCATGCCCTCTCTTAGCTCTCCTAATCCCTTTCTTCAGATCCTTCCTGGCCATCTTGTATCCCTCCAGAGCTCTGCCTGTGCCCTTTTTCCTCAACCTTATATACGCATCCTTCTTCTTCCTAACAAGACTCTCAACCTCTCTTGTCAACCACGGTTCCCTCACATGACCATCCCTTCCCTGTCTGACAGGGACATGCTTATCAATGGCCCCTACTATCTGCTCCTTGAAAAAGTTCCACATTTCGACCGTGCCCTTCCCTGCCAGCATATGCTCCCAACTTATGCTCCTCAGTTCCTGCCTGACAGCATCATATCTACCCTTCCCCCAATTGTAAACCTTGCCCTGTTGCACATACCTATCCCTCTCCATTACCACAGTGAATGCTACAGAATTGTGATCACTATCTCCAAAGTGCTCGCCCACCAACAGCTCTATCACTTGCCCTGGTTCATTACCTAGTACCAAATCCAATATTGCCTCCCCTCTGGTCGGGCAGTCTACATACTGAGTCAGAAAAGCTTCCTGGACATACTGCACAAACACTACCCCATCCAAACTATTCGATCTAAAGAGTTGCCAATCAATATTTGGGAAGTTGAAATCCCCCATAATTACTACCCTGTGACTTCTGCTCCTTTCCAAAATCTGTTTCCCAATCTGCTCTTCCACCTCCCTGCTGCTATTGGGGGGCCGATAGAAAACTCCCATCAAGGTGACTGCTCCTTTCCTGTTCCTGACCTCAACCCACAGTGCCTCAGTCGGCAGATCCTCCTCGAAAATTCTTTCAGCAGTTGTTACACTATTTCTAACTAACAATGCCACCCCCCCACCTCTTTTACCACCATTCCTAATCTTATGAAAACATCTATAACCAGGTACCTCCAAGAACCATTCCTCCCCCTCACCTATCCACGTTTCAGTGATGGCCACAACATCGTAGTCCCAAGTGCCCATCCACGCCTTCAATTCACTCACCTTATTCCTGATGCTTCTTGCGTTGAAGTATACGCACTTTAACCCTTCTCCGTGCCCATCTGTCCTCTGCGACAGTGCTACCTTCCCCAATACCTCACTACACTCTTTGTCTTTCTGAGTGGACCCACTGGTCCCTGGACTACAAGTCCGGTTCCCATCCCCCTCCCAAACTAGTTTAAACCCTCCCGAACAGTACTAGCAAACCTCCCTCCCAGGATATTGGTGCCCCTCTGGTTCAGATGCAGCCCGTCCTGTTTGAACAGGTCCCATCTTCCCCAGAATGCAGTCCAATTATCCAAGAACTGGAAGCCCTCTCTCCTACACCATTCCTGCAGCCACGTGTTCAGCTGTGCTCTCTCCCTATTCCTAGCCTCACTATCACGTGGCGCCGGCAACAAACCAGAGATAACAACTCTGTCCGTCCGAGCTTTCAGCTTCCAGCCTAACTCCCTAAACTCACTTCTAACATCTGTGCCACCCTTCCTTCCTACGTCGTTGGTGCCAATGTGCACCACGACCTCTGGCTGCTCCCCCTCCCCTTTAAGGATCCTGAAGACGCGATCACAAACATCACGGACCCTGGCACCAGGTAGGCAACAAACCATCCGTGCGTCTCGCTTGCGCCCACAGAACCGCCTGTCGGTACTCCTCACCATCGAGTCCCCGATGACTAGTGCTCTCCCATTCTCCCTCCTTCCCTTCTGAGCCACAGTGCAGGACCCCGTGCCAGAGGCCCGTTCACTGCAGCCTGCCCCCGATAGGCCGTCCCCCCCAACAGTATCTAAAACTGTATACTTGTTGCTGAGGGGAACGACCACAGGAGATCCCTGCACTGACCTCTTCCCACCTCTAACTGTTACCCAGCTGCCTTTGTTTTGTGGAGTAACGACATCCCTGTAGCTTCTATCTATCACCCCCTCAGCTTCCCGAATGATCCTCAGTTCATCCAGCTCCAGCTCCAGTTCCCTAACACGGTCTGATAGGAGCTGGAGACGGATGCACTTCCAGCAGGTGAAGTCGGCAGGGTCACCGGAGGTTCCCCTCACCTCGAACATACTGCAGGAGGAGCACTGCACTCCCCTGGCTGCCATTTCTTTTACTCAATTACCCCTTAATTAAGTACAAATATAGATATTAACAAAAACAGTGAAATAGCTTACCTGTTCAGTCCTTTTTGGCTAGAGGAGGAGGGTAAAAAGGGTCTTATTATTAGGTTAGAGGAGGAGGATGGGTGTGAGACACTACATGTGTAGTGTCTCGGGTTAACTCTGCTCCGCACCTTTAAAGAAAATACCTACCCAGGCGTCCTTGCTGCCGTCCAGCTTCCGGTTCCTCCCGCGCCAAAAGTAACTTGAACACAAGGAAAACAGTAAGTACAACTTTTAAAACACAGCTCCTGTTGCCTTCACTTACCCACCGAAGAGTCGCTACCTTCTCCTGCTGCTCCGCCGGGAAATGAGGCCGAGTCCACGGAGCTCCGCACCTCTAAAGAAAATACCTACCCAGGAGTCCTTGCTGCCGTCCAGCTTCCGGTTCCTCCCGCGCCAAAAGTAACTTGAACACAAGGAAAACAGTAAGTACAACTTTTAAAACACAGCTCCTGTTGCCTTCACTTACCCACCGAAGAGTCGCTACCTTCTCCTGCTGCTCCGCCGGGAAATGAGTCCTGACACTGAGATACTTTTTCCTCCACCTTGCTGCATTTCCCTGTATGCCACGGGATTTTATTTTTTTAACCAGTCTGTCATGTAGGACGTTTTCAAAAGCCTTGCTAAAATCCATGAAGACCACATCAACATCAACAGCACTACCCTCATCTATCTTTCTTGATATTTCTTCAAAAAATTCAATGAAGTTGGTCAAGCAACATCTTCCCTTAATGAATCCATGCTGACTATCCTTGATTAGACTGTTCCTTTGTAAGTGATAGTTTATCCTGTCTCCCAAAATATGTTCCAATCATTTTCCCACTACTGAGGTTAGTCTGATGGGTCTGTAATTAGTCGGTCTATCCCTCGCTCCCTTTTAAATCAGTGGTACAATGTTAACAGTTCTCAAATCCTCCAGCACCACACCTGCATCCAATGAGCACTGCGAATGATGGCCAGACCTGTTGTTATTTCTTCTCTTCCTTCTTTTAACAGCCTCGGGTACATTTCATCTGGCCCTGGTGATCTATTCACTTTCAAGGATGCGCGTGCCATTAACACTGCCTCTTCCTATGTTTATCATATCCAACACTTCACACTCCTCCTCCTTAACTGCAATATCTGCATCATCCCCCTCTTTTGTGAAAACAGTCGCAGAGTATTCATTAATAACCACACCAACATATTCTGCCCTATGCATAGGTTACCGTTTGTTCTTTAATGCGCCCTACTCTCTATTTAGATACCTGACACTCTTAATGTATTGATAAAACATCTTTGGGTTCACTTTGATTTTGCTTGCCAATGTTCTTTCATGCCCTCTCTTTGCTTTCCTAAATTACTTTTTGATTTCACCCCTCCACTTTCTGTACTCCTCTCGGCTTTCTGTAGTATTGAGTTCTTGCTGTCAGACATAAGCTTTCCTTTTCTATCTTATCTTAACCTGTAGACTGCTTGACATCCATGGGGTTCTAGATTTGTGTCGCATTTTGTCTTCGTGGTAACGTTTGCTCCCAACCCCTTTGAATGCCTTCCACTGGTCTGACATCGATTTACCTGCAAGTAGCTGTTTCCAGTCCACTTTCGCTAAATCACTCCTCAGTTCAGTAAAATTGGCTTTACCCCAATTGAGAACTCTAACTCATGTTCCATTTCTGTCCTTTTCCATAATTATGTTAAGACTGACTGAATTATGAACACGACCACCAAAATGATCTCCCACTACACTCGTTCCACCTGCCCAGCTTCATTTACTAATACTAAGTCTAAAACGTTACCTTCTCTTGTTGGACATGCTACAGACTGGGCAAAAATATCTCCTGAATGCACATCAAGACTTCAGCTCCCTCAAGTCCTTTCACACTGAAACTATACCAGTTAATATTGGGGTATTTAAAATCCCCCATTATTACTGCCCTATTGTTTTTGCACTTCTTAGAGTCTTGCCTACATATCTGCTCTTCTATGCCCCTCTGACTCTTAGGAGGTCTATAGTAAACTCACAGCAGTGTGGTTGCCCCTTTTTTGTTCCTTAGCTCTATCCATATAGCCTCATTTGATGAACTTCTCAACGTATCATCCCCCCTCACAGCTGTAATAGTTTCCTTGACCAAAATTGCCACCCCCTCCTTCATTATCCCCTCCTTATCGCGTCTGAAAACATTGTAACCAGGAATGTTCAGCTGCCATTTTTGTCCCTGCTTCAGCCATTTGCCTGGAATTGCTATGATATCATACTACCACGTGTCTATGTGTGCCCTCAGCTCAGCTGCTTTATTTGCTATACTCCTTTCATTGAAATAGATACCCTTGAACACTGCAAACTCTTCATTTCTAACATTTGTTTTCCCCCTCTTTCTTCCAGACTCATCCATGAATATTCTGCCTTCTATTTTCATTTCTGATTTTGTCCCAAATGATTCTACACTCAGGTCCCCACCCACCGCCCCCCCACCCCCCAACCCACCAAACTAATTTAAACTGTCCCCAACAGCACGAAGAAAACGTCCAGCAAGGAACTCTGTCCCGTCTCTATTGAAGTGCGACCCGTCCGGCCTTTTCAGCTCACATGTCTGCCAGAGCTGTGTCCCAGGAATCTAAAGCTCTCCATCCTGCACAATCTTCCCAGCCACGCATTCATCTGTCTTCTCCTTCTAGTTCTATAATCAATGACATCCTTGACCCTGGCACCAGGGAGTCAACACAACATCCTGGATTCACGCCTGCGGTCGCAGAAAATTTTCTTTGTTCCCCTGACTATTACAATAGCTCTTCCAGCGTTCCCTGTACCCCGCTGTGCAGCTGAGCCAGCAGTGGTGCCATGGACTTGGCTCTGGCTGCAAACCCCAGGCAAAGCATCACTTGCCACAGCAGACAGAACTGAATGCATGTTGGAGAGCGAGATGCACTCAGGGGTCTCCTGCACTACCTACTTGATTATTTTTGACTGCCTGGTGATCTCCAATTCCCTCTCTGCCTGCATACTATTTAGCTGTGGGATGATTACATCTCTAAACGTGCTATCCACATAGCTCTCATCCTCATGAATGCACCTCAGCGTCGGAAGCTGTCACGCAAGTTCCAAAACCAAGAGCTCAAGCTGCCACAATTGACAACACTTTCTGCACAAATGATTCTCCAGTGTACGGGAAGTATCTTGGAGCTCCCACATCGCACAGGAGGTGCACTCGCGATGTTGAAGCACCCCTGCCATTCCTTTGCTTAATAAGTGACCCTTTGTCACAGCTCAAAATGAACCCTTACTAATCCTACCACACCTCAGAATTATTAGTAAAATCTTACTAGTTCTGATAAACCAGACTAAAAATGATACTCATATGTTCAAAATACTCACCGGCTACTTACTTGTTCTAATGTTATACTTTTCTTGATTACACAGATATGTAAACCTTCCTACTGGTAATAGACCTTGCCAATGCTAATAAAGTTTACCAATTATAATAAACTTAACGACTATAAGTAAACCTTATCAATACTGATAAACCCGAATAGCACTTAATGCAGCTTATGGATTAAACTGCCTAAATTTGAACGAATTCACTCCCTGCTGGCTCTCTCCCTAACTGTCATCGAGTCATAGAGTTATACAGCACAGAAACAGGCCCTTTGGCCCACCGTGTCTGTGCCGACTATCAAGCACCTAACTATTCTAGTCCAATATGCCAGCACTTGGCACGTAGCCTTGTATGCTTTGGCATTTCAAGTGCTCATCTAAATACTTAAATGTTATGAGGGTTCCTGTCTTCACCGTCTATTCAGGCAGTACGTTCCAGATTCCAACCACCTCTGGGTGAAAACAAAATCCTCAGATCCGCTCGAAACCTCCTGCCACTTACCTTAAATCTATGCCTCCTGGTTGTTGACCCCTCCACTGAGGGAAAACATTTCTTCCTATCGAACCTATCAAAGACCCACAAATTTTGTATACCTCAATCATATCACCCCACAGCCTTCTCTGGTCTAAGGAAAACAACCCTAGCTTTTTCAGTCTCTCTTCATAGCTGAAATGCACCAGCCCAGGGAACTTTCTGGTGAATCTCCTCTGCACCCTCTCCCGTACAATCTCATCCTTCCTATAGTGCGGTGCCCATAACTGTACACAGTACTCGAGCTGTGGCCTAACTACCGTTTTATACAGCTCCATTATAACCCCCCGCTCGTAAATTCTAAGCCTCGGCTAATAAAGACAAGTATACCATCTGCCTTCCTAATCACCTTATCTACCTGTATTATAACGATTATAAAATCAGCTTTAGTTTTTAATTTATATAATACTGAATCGATCAAGTCTTATTTTGTATTTGATTGATTGATTGAGATTCAGATAAATTAAAAGCTTACCTGTATAATCACCCCGGCGGCTTTCAGTCTCCCTGCTCTCTCTGTCGACTGTGATGTCACTCTGACATTAGTTTTCGATGTTTCCCCTGCTCTGCTCCTGCCGTGCTCTCTTTCTCTTTCTCTCTTTGTCTCTTTCTATCTTGTCTCCAACTCTCCTTTTGGCACGTTCTTTAAAGCTCTGCGCCCGCCGTGCTCTCTCTCTTTTTCTCTCTCTCTGTCTTTCTCCCCCTCTCTCTCTGTTCTCCAACTGTTCTTTTGGTGCGCTTTTAAAGCTCCACGCCGCCGTGCTGTCTTTCTCTCTGTTTCGTACTCCACAGCGGATGCCTGACCTGCTGAATATTTCCATAATTTTCTGATATTATAACACCGTTATTATAACATCTGCTCACTGTTTTCTGTCAGTTTGCTGCTTCAAAGTGATAAGTTGGAAGATCAGAGTATGGGCACAATGAGGTCAGGAGCCGAGTGGATCTAGTGGAACCAAAACAGAGCATCAGTGAGCAGGTTATTGCTGTTTAAGTGGTGCGTGGTAGCAGTGTCGACTGCATCTTCCATCGCTTTGATGATGAATGAGAGTAGACTGACGGTGCAATAATTAGCTGGATTGGATTGGTCCTGCTGTTTTTGGATAGGAATATCTGGGCATTGCCCACCTTGTCAGGTACATGCCAGTGTTGAAGTTGTACTGGGTGAGCTTGCCTTGGGGCACTGCTAGTTCTGCTGCTTGTGTCTTCACTACTACAGCCCGGATGTTCGCAGTAAAGGCCTGTTCTAGTGTAAAATTGAAACCCTGAAGGGACCACATCCAACCCGAACACGAACCGGGCCCGAGCCCTTTATTATTTTTTTTTCGTGCCCGAACTGACAGACTGTCCTAATGAAGTTAATAATATCAAACACGTTATTGTGATCTACCTTGTCCAATTGTTGTGATCCGGTTTATCCATTCTGGCAGCAGGCTATTCCTGGAGATGGAGTTGGAAATCTGATCCTGATCTCATCACAAGGAACCAAAGCCCCCCGACCCCAAGTTTCACACAGGAGCACTTTGTGGCCGTGTTCATTGGATAGTGATCAGGGGAACAAACTTAATGATTTCCTTACCCCCTTCCTTTTTTAGTCAATACAGTTCGTGGAGGGTTGTAGGGCTGTCGAGATTTGGAGTGGTGGGGTGAGGTGATGGGTGTTCAAGGTCATGAAGATTTGAACATTAGCAAGACAGAGGGCAATGATCATTTTCTTACTGTTATTCCTAAGCTCAGTCAATTTAATTCAGAGAGATTGGACTGGAAGGTAAATTTCAGTGAAAGGAAAGACTGATTGATTGGAAATATCACAGATAAGATAGCAGGACATCCCAGTGTTGTTTGATTGTTAATGTACAGTACTGCAGGTTCCCTGCTGCTGGATAATCATTAGTCTACAGTACTGCCGATCTGCTGCACTGTTTGATTGAAGCATTCTGGTTGATCAGCATACACATCATGGTCAGCACCTCGGATAGTTTACAAAGAAAAGAAACAAACAAACAAAAAAATAGATGTGAATGTTGACAAAGTATGTTGAACAATTTCTAGCATTGACATTTAATACAAATTTACATAAAGGTTCGTATCACTTTTAAAACAAATATTTTTTGCCTAGATTATTTGATGTTGTGGGTAAATCTCAACTCTCCAAATCTTTCAGAGTGTCCATCTATCCTATGAGATCTTTTTTAGTTTCTTTTTAACACTGCCAGATAAACAATCGGCAAGCGCTGCACATTAATTGTTTTTACACACTGGACTGTCTTGTTTCTCGACAAAATTACAGTTCAAGCTTAGAAAAGATAAAACATCCCAGAAACCCTGATTTGAAGCATTAAAATCCGAAACAGATAATCTAACAGCAATCGAATGCAGTTAAGTATTTATTGAACATCTTTCTTCCAACTCCTTGAGTACCTAAAATTAAAGATCCCAAGTCTAGGAGCCGAACGAAGTTTTTGTAGATAACTTTCAAATACACACAGCATTTCTCTTTTCTGTCAGAAATAGCAGCTTGTCTCTTCTGAGACTTCCAAACAACGGCTTGACTCCATCATGATTTTTAAGCAGTCTTCTCATGATATTAACCATTTTCTCTCGACAAAGTAAGACTTGCTCTTCTCTTGCACCTTTCACGACCTCAGGACGTCCCAAACCACTTTCCACCCAATGAAGGACGATGTGAATTGTCGTCACCGTTGTAAAGTAGGAAACGCAGCAGCCATTGCCCACTGCAAGCTCCCACGAACGGCACTGTGATAATAACCAGATAAAACAGAAATGAATCGCGTCAAACTGTATATTAAAAAGAAATCGTACAGCCGACTCCTACGAAGCACCCAATGAGCAGTTAGATGATTTAGTAGTCTCAGTTACAAACGTAGCAAGTAGGTAGTCACAGTTACAGACATAGCAACAAAAAAGGAAAAGAGTAAATAGTTTTATAAATGGCCATGTAAAAAACAAATAGTGTCAACAGTGGAAGGCTTAAGGGCAATCCGCCACGATTCGATTGTCCTTCCAGCTGCGCAGATGTTTCTCTCACTGCTGCTACTGCTCGCCGGAATGCCAAGTGTATACTTCTAGCCAGCCGGGCTAATTTCGGGTATGCAACAATGTGTTCCTTCCACCAGCCCAACAGATCAGCTTGTTTTCCATCGTTAACACTTCAGTCCTCTGTGCTGTGTACCGCTGCACTTCACCATTTGTCTCCACTTCTTCATGAAAATTTTCCAATACTGTCAGTGTTTTTTTGGCAGCAATGTAGGTTCATTGTCAACCACTGTGGTTTCCTTCTGTATAAAGTTGTTGAAAAGTCTGCGTACTTTAGAACAAACTTTTTTGCCTACCATTAACGCAAAATACTGCAGACGCTGGAAATATGAAATAAAAAACAAGAAATGCTGGTAATACTCAGCAGGTCTGGCAGCATCTGTGGAGAGGGAAGCAGAGTTAACGTCTCAGGTCAGTGACTTTCATCAGAACTGGCCAATGTTAGAAATGTAATACGTTTTGCACGAATAAAACAGGGGTGGGACAAAAGATGACAAAATACAAGGTGTTTATAGGACAGGGTCACAGAGAATAACTGCCCAGAAGGTCATTGAACAAAGGCAAATGACATGTTAACAGTGCGTTGAAAGACAAAGCGTTCGGACAGCTTCTGGTCATTTATTCTCTGTGACCCTGTCCTATCAACAACTTGTCTTTTGTTATCCCTTGCCCCATCCCTTTTTTTAGCTGAAAACCTATTATATTTCGAACCTTTGCCAATTCTGATGAAGGGTCACTGATCTGAAAAGTAAATTCTGCTTCTCTCTCCACTGCCAGACCTGCTGAGTATTTCCAGCATTTCTTGTTTTCCCTCCCTATCATGGCTGGACAACATATGCAGCTGATTAAATTTAGGCTAGAGAAATGCTGCTATCTTGTGAACGTCATTTACTTCAACTTTCTTCAGAAGCCACTCTCTGTGCCGTTTCCTGACAACTGCTTTCATTTGAGTATCTGTAGAAAGTGGCATGCAGAGTCGTTTAATTTTCTCAAACCACGGAATTAACAAGTTCAATGTGGGATAATGGTCTTCCTCGAGTTCCCTCTGAGCTTCAGAAAATTGTCGGAGGAACTGAAGCAAAATCTGCGAGACATCGGGAGAGATGGTTTCCAGCCTATAGTTTTCCCCACGCTGTTCCAGTTTCTCGGGCAGCTCTTGATAAATATTCTGAATTGAATTCAGTGTCAGATATACAGTACAGTACCTCGTTTCTCCCATTTCATTTACAGTTTCAGACAACTGTGCAGCAAGACCAGATTGTTTAACATCTGTCACCAAGTCTTTGGCTTGAAGTATAGTTTCGACAAAATCTGGAGCTTCAGAAGCTAAGTCCTTTGGATCAAGTGAATGTTGAAGGATCATA
>NW_027142169.1:300000-404159 GCF_036365525.1 Heterodontus francisci | reverse complement strand
TGTGACAGTTCAGTATTTCCCTCCAGGCCTTGTGTTTAAATTTGTGACAGTTCAGTATTTCCTCCAGGCCTTGTGTTTAAATTTGTGACAGTTCAGTATTTCCTCCAGGCCTTGTGTTTAAATTTGTGACAGTTCAGTATTTACTCCAGGCCTTGTGTTTAAATTTGTGACAGTTCAGTATTTCCTCCAGACCCTGTGTTTAAATTTGTGACTGTTCAGTATTTACTCCAGGCCCTGTGTTTAAATTTGTGACAGTTCAGTATTTACTCCAGGCCCTGTGTTTAAATTTGTGACTGTTCAGTATTTCCTCCAGGCCCTGTGTTTAAATTTGTGACAGTTCAGTATTTCCTCCAGGCCCTGTGTTTAAATTTGTGACAGTTCAGTATTTCCTCCAGGCCCTGTGTTTAAATTTGTGACAGTTCAGTATTTCCTCCAGGCCTTGTGTTTAAATTTGTGACAGTTCAGTATTTCCTCCAGGCCCTGTGTTTAAATTTGTGACAGTTCAGTATTTCCTCCAGGCCCTGTGTTTAAATTTGTGACAGTTCAGTATTTCCTCCAGGCCCTGTGTTTAAATTTGTGACAGTTCAGTATTTACTCCAGGCCCTGTGTTTAAATTTGTGACAGTTCAGTATTTCCTCCAGGCCTTGTGTTTAAATTTGTGACAGTTCAGTATTTCCTCCAGGCCTTGTGTTTAAATTTGTGACAGTTCAGTATTTCCTCCAGGCCCTGTGTTTAAATTTGTGACAGTTCAGTATTTACTCCAGGCCCTGTGTTTAAATTTGTGACAGTTCAGTATTTCCTCCAGGCCTTGTGTTTAAATTTGTGACAGTTCAGTATTTCCTCCAGGCCTTGTGTTTAAATATGTGACAGTTCAGTATTTCCTCCAGGCCCTGTGTTTAAATTTGTGACAGTTCAGTATTTCCTCCAGGCCTTGTGTTTAAATTTGTGACAGTTCAGTATTTCCTCCAGGCCTTGTGTTTAAATTTGAGACAGTTCAGTATTCCCTCCAGACCCTGTGTTTAAATTTGTGACAGTTCAGTATTTCCTCCAGGCCCTGTGTTTAAATTTGTGACAGTTCAGTATTTCCTCCAGGCCCTGTGTTTAAATTTGTGACAGTTCAGTATTTACTCCAGGCCCTGTGTTTAAATTTGTGACAGTTCAGTATTTCCTCCAGTCCCTGTGTTTAAATTTGTGACAGTTCAGTATTTACTCCAGGCCCTGTGTTTAAATTTGTGACAGTTCAGTATTTCATCCAGGCCTTGTATTTAAATTTGTGACAGTTCAGTATTTCCTCCAGGCCCTGTGTTTAAATTTGTGACAGTTCAGTATTTCCTCCAGGCCTTGTGTTTAAATTTGTGACAGTTCAGTATTTCCTCCAGGCCTTGTGTTTAAATTTGTGACAGTTCAGTATTTACTCCAGGCCTTGTGTTTAAATTTCTGACAGTTCAGTATTTCCTCCAGGCCCTGTGTTTAAATTTGTGACTGTTCAGTATTTCCCTCCAGGCCTTGTGTTTAATTTGTGACAGTTCAGTATTTCCTCCAGGCCCTGTGTTTAAATTTGTGACAGTTCAGTATTTCCTCCAGACCCTGTGTTTAAATTTGTGACAGTTCAGTATTCCCTCCAGGCCTTGTGTTTAAATTTGTGACAGTTCAGTATTCCCTCCAGGCCTTGTGTTTAAATTTGTGACAGTTCAGTATTTCCTCCAGACCCTGTGTTTAAATTTGTGACAGTTCAGTATTTCCTCCAGGCCTTGTGTTTAAATTTGTGACAGTTCAGTATTTACTCCAGGCCTTGTGTTTAAATTTGTGACAGTTCAGTATTTCCTCCAGGCCTTGTGTTTAAATTTGTGACAGTTCAGTATTTACTCCAGGCCTTGTGTTTAAATTTGTGACAGTTCAGTATTCCCTCCAGGCCTTGTGTTTAAATTTGTGACAGTTCAGTATTTCCTCCAGACCCTGTGTTTAAATTTGTGACAGTTCAGTATTTCCTCCAGGCCTTGTGTTTAAATTTGTGACAGTTCAGTATTCCCTCCAGGCCTTGTGTTTAAATTTGTGACAGTTCAGTATTTACTCCAGGCCTTGTGTTTAAATTTGTGACAGTTCAGTATTTCCTCCAGGCCCTGTGTTTAAATTTGTGACTGTTCAGTATTTACTCCAGGCCCTGTGTTTAAATTTGTGACAGTTCAGTATTTACTCCAGGCCATGTGTTTAAATTTGTGACAGTTCAGTATTCCCTCCAGGCCTTGTGTTTAAATTTGTGACAGTTCAGTATTTCCTCCAGGCCCTGTGTTTAAATTTGTGACAGTTCAGTATTCCCTCCAGGCCTTGTGTTTAAATTTGTGACAGTTCAGTATTTCCTCCAGACCCTGTGTTTAAATTTGTGAGAGTTCAGTATTTCCTCCAGGCCCTGTGTTTAAATTTGTGACAGTTCAGTATTTCCTCCAGGCCCTGTGTTTAAATTTGTGACAGTTCAGTATTTACTCCAGGCCCTGTGTTTAAATTTGTGACTGTTCAGTATTTCCCTCCAGGCCTTGTGTTTAATTTGTGACAGTTCAGTATTTCCTCCAGGCCCTGTGTTTAAATTTGTGACAGTTCAGTATTTCCTCCAGACCCTGTGTTTAAATTTGTGACAGTTCAGTATTCCATCCAGGCCTTGTGTTTAAATTTGTGACAGTTCAGTATTTCCTCCAGGCCTTGTGTTTAAATTTGTGACAGTTCAGTATTTCCTCCAGGCCCTGTGTTTAAATTTGTGACAGTTCAGTATTTCCTCCAGGCCTTGTGTTTAAATTTGTGACAGTTCAGTATTTCCTCCAGACCCTGTGTTTAAATTTGTGACAGTTCAGTATTCCCTCCAGGCCTTGTGTTTAAATTTGTGACAGTTCAGTATTTCCTCCAGGCCTTGTGTTTAAATTTGTGACAGTTCAGTATTTCCTCCAGGCCTTGTGTTTAAATTTGTGACAGTTCAGTATTTCCTCCAGGCCCTGTGTTTAAATTTGTGACAGTTCAGTATTTCCTCCAGACCCTGTGTTTAAATTTGTGACAGTTCAGTATTCCCTCCAGGCCTTGTGTTTAAATTTGTGACAGTTAAGTATTCCCTCCAGGCCTTGTGTTTAAATTTGTGACAGTTCAGTATTTCCTCCAGGCCTTGTGTTTAAATTTGTGACAGTTCAGTATTTCCTCCAGACCTTGTGTTTAAATTTGTGACAGTTCAGTATTTCCTCCAGGCCCTGTGTTTAATTTGTGACAGTTCAGTATTTCCTCCAGGCCTTGTGTTTAAATTTGTGACAGTTCAGTATTCCCTCCAGGCCTTGTGTTTAAATTTGTGACAGTTCAGTATTTCCTCCAGGCCCTGTGTTTAAATTTGTGACAGTTCAGTATTTCCCTCCAGGCCTTGTGTTTAAATTTGTGACAGTTCAGTATTTCCTCCAGACCTTGTGTTTAAATTTGTGACAGTTCAGTATTTCCTCCAGGCCCTGTGTTTAATTTGTGACAGTTCAGTATTTCCTCCAGGCCTTGTGTTTAAATTTGTGACAGTTCAGTATTCCCTCCAGGCCTTGTGTTTAAATTTGTGACAGTTCAGTATTTCCTCCAGGCCTTGTGTTTAAATTTGTGACAGTTCAGTATTTCCTCCAGACCTTGTGTTTAAATTTGTGACAGTTCAGTATTTCCTCCAGGCCCTGTGTTTAATTTGTGACAGTTCAGTATTTCCTCCAGGCCTTGTGTTTAAATTTGTGACAGTTCAGTATTCCCTCCAGGCCTTGTGTTTAAATTTGTGACAGTTCAGTATTTCCTCCAGGCCCTGTGTTTAAATTTGTGACAGTTCAGTATTTCCTCCAGTCCCTGTGTTTAAATTTGTGACAGTTCAGTATTTCCTCCAGTCCCTGTGTTTAAATTTGTGACAGTTCAGTATTTCCTCCAGGCTCTGTGTTTAAATTTGTGACAGTTCAGTATTTCCTCCAGGCCTTGTGTTTAAATTTGTGACAGTTCAGTATTTCCTCCAGGCCTTGTGTTTAAATTTGTGACAGTTCAGTATTCCCTCCAGGCCTTGTGTTTAAATTTGTGACAGTTCAGTATTTCCTCCAGGCCTTGTGTTTAAATTTGTGACAGTTCAGTATTTCCTCCAGGCCTTGTGTTTAAATTTGTGACTGTTCAGTATTTCCTCCAGGCCTTGTGTTTAAATGTGTGACAGTTCAGTATTGCCTCCAGGCCTTGTGTTTAAATTTGTGACAGTTCAGTATTTAATCCAGGCCTTGTGTTTAAATTTGTGACAGTTCAGTATTTCCTCCAGGCCTTGTGTTTAAATTTGTGACAGTTCAGTATTTCCTCCAGGCCCTGTGTTTAAATTTGTGACAGTTCAGTATTTCCTCCAGGCCCTGTGTTTAAATTTGTGACAGTTCAGTATTTCCTCCAGGCCTTGTGTTTAAATTTGTGACAGTTCAGTATTTAATCCAGGCCCTGTGTTAAAATTTGTGACTGTTCAGTATTTAATCCAGGCCTTGTGTTTAAATTTGTGACAGTTCAGTATTTCCTCCAGGCCTTGCGTTTAAATTTGTGACAGTTCAGTATTTCCTCCAGACCTTGTGTTTAAATTTGTGACAGTTCAGTATTTCATCCAGGCCTTGTGTTTAAATTTGTGACAGTTCAGTATTTACTCCATGCCCTGTGTTTAAATTTGTGACAGTTCAGTATTTACTTCAGGCCTTGTGTTTAAATTTGTGACAGTTCAGTATTTACTCCAGGCCTTGTGTTTAAATTTGTGACAGTTCAGTATTTCCTCCAGGCCTTGTGTTTAAATTTGTGACTGTTCAGTATTTCCTCCAGGCCCTGTGTTTAAATTTGTGACAGTTCAGTATTTACTCCAGGCCTTGTGTTTAAATTTGTGACAGTTCAGTATTTCCTCCAGGCCTTGTGTTTAAATTTGTGACTGTTCAGTATTTCCTCCAGGCCTTGTGTTTAAATTTGTGACAGTTCAGTATTTACTCCAGGCCTTGTGTTTAAATTTGTGACAGTTCAGTATTTCCTCCAGGCCTTGTGTTTAAATTTGTGACAGTTCAGTATTTACTCCAGACCCTGTGTTTAAATTTGTGACAGTTCAGTATTTACTCCAGGCCTTGTGTTTAATTTTGTGACAGTTCAGTATTTTCTCCAGGCCCTGTGTTTAAATTTGTGACAGTTCAGTATTTCCTCCAGGCCCTGTGTTTAAATTTGTGACAGTTCAGTATTTCCTCCAGGCCCTGTGTTTAAATTTGTGACAGTTCAGTATTCCCTCCAGGCCTTGTGTTTAAATTTGTGACAGTTCAGTATTTCCTCCAGGCCTTGTGTTTAAATTTGTGACAGTTCAGTATTTCCTCCAGACCCTGTGTTTAAATTTGTGACAGTTCAGTATTCCCTCCAGGCCTTGTGTTTAAATTTGTGACAGTTCAGTATTTCCTCCAGACCCTGTGTTTAAATTTGTGACAGTTCAGTATTTACTCCAGGCCTTGTGTTTAAATTTGTGACAGTTCAGTATTTCCTCCAGGCCCTGTGTTTAAATTTGTGACAGTTCAGTATTTCCTCCAGGCCCTGTGTTTAAATTTGTGACAGTTCAGTATTCCCTCCAGGCCTTGTGTTTAAATTTGTGACAGTTCAGTATTTCCTCCAGGCCTTGTGTTTAAATTTGTGACAGTTCAGTATTTCCTCCAGACCCTGTGTTTAAATTTGTGACAGTTCAGTATTCCCTCCAGGCCTTGTGTTTAAATTTGTGACAGTTCAGTATTTCCTCCAGACCCTGTGTTTAAATTTGTGACAGTTCAGTATTTACTCCAGGCCTTGTGTTTAAATTTGTGACAGTTCAGTATTTCCTCCAGGCCTTGTGTTTAAATTTGTGACAGTTCAGTATTTCCTCCAGGCCCTGTGTTTAAATTTGTGACAGTTCAGTATTTCCTCCAGGCCTTGTGTTTAAATTTGTGACAGTTCAGTATTTCCTCCAGGCCTTGTGTTTAAATTTGTGACAGTTCAGTATTTCCTCCAGGCCCTGTGTTTAAATTTGTGACAGTTCAGTATTTACTCCAGGCCTTGTGTTTAAATTTGTGACAGTTCAGTATTTACTCCAGGCCTTGTGTTTAAATTTGTGACAGTTCAGTATTTCCTCCAGGCCTTGTGTTTAAATTTGTGACTGTTCAGTATTTCCTCCAGGCCTTGTGTTTAAATGTGTGACAGTTCAGTATAGCCTCCAGGCCTTGTGTTTAAATTTGTGACAGTTCAGTATTTAATCCAGGCCTTGTGTTTAAATTTGTGACAGTTCAGTATTTCCTCCAGGCCTTGTGTTTAAATTTGTGACAGTTCAGTATTTCCTCCAGGCCTTGTGTTTAAATTTGTGACAGTTCAGTATTTCCTCCAGGCCTTGTGTTTAAATTTGTGACAGTTCAGTATTTCCTCCAGGCCCTGTGTTTAAATTTGTGACAGTTCAGTATTTCCTCCAGGCCCTGTGTTTAAATTTGTGACAGTTCAGTATTTCCTCCAGGCCTCGTGTTTAAATTTGTGACAGTTCAGTATTTCCTCCAGGCCTTGTGTTTAAATTTGTGACAGTTCAGTATTTACTCCAGGCCCTGTGTTTAAATTTGTGACAGTTCAGTAATTACTACAGGCCTTGTGTTTAAATTTGTGACAGTTCAGTATTTCCTCCAGGCCTTGTGTTTAAATTTGTGACAGTTCAGTATTTCCTCCAGGCCTTGTGTTTAAATTTGTGACAGTTCAGTATTCCCTCCAGGCCTTGTGTTTAAATTTGTGACAGTTCAGTATTTCCTCCAGGCCTTGTGTTTAGATTTGTGACAGTTCAGTATTTCCTCCAGGCCTTGTGTTTAAATTTGTGACAGTTCAGTATTTCCTCCAGGCCTTGTGTTTAAATTTGTGACAGTTCAGTATTTCCTCCAGGCCTTGTGTTTAAATTTGTGACAGTTCAGTATTTCCTCCAGGCCCTGTGTTTAAATTTGTGACAGTTCAGTATTTCCTCCAGGCCTTGTGTTTAAATTTGTGACAGTTCAGTATTTCCTCCAGGCCTTGTGTTTAAATTTGTGACAGTTCAGTATTTCCTCCAGGCCTTGTGTTTAAATTTGTGACAGTTCAGTATTTCCTCCAGGCCTTGTGTTTAAATTTGTGACAGTTCAGTATTTACTCCAGGCCCTGTGTTTAAATTTGTGACAGTTCAGTATTCCCTCCAGGCCTTGTGTTTAAATTTGTGACAGTTCAGTATTCCCTCCAGGCCTTGTGTTTAAATTTGTGACAGTTCAGTATTTCCTCCAGGCCTTGTGTTTAAATTTGTGACAGTTCAGTATTTCCTCCAGGCCTTGTGTTTAAATTTGTGACAGTTCAGTATTTCCTCCAGGCCTTGTGTTTAAATTTGTGACAGTTCAGTATTTACTCCAGGCCCTGTGTTTAAATTTGTGACAGTTCAGTATTCCCTCCAGGCCTTGTGTTTAAATTTGTGACAGTTCAGTATTCCCTCCAGGCCTTGTGTTTAAATTTGTGACAGTTCAGTATTTCCTCCAGGCCTTGTGTTTAAATTTGTGACAGTTCAGTATTTCCTCCAGGCCTTGTGTTTATATTTGTGACAGTTCAGTATTTCCTCCAGGCCTTGTGTTTAAATTTGTGACAGTTCAGAATTTCCTCCAGGCCCTGTGTTTAAATTTGTGACAGTTCAGTATTTCCTCCAGGCCTTGTGTTTAAATTTGTGACAGTTCAGTATTTCCTCCAGGCCTTGTGTTTAAATTTGTGACAGTTCAGTATTTCCTCCAGGCCTTGTGTTTAAATTTGTGACAGTTCAGTATTTCCTCCAGGCCTTGTGTTTGAATTTGTGACAGTTCAGTATTTCCTCCAGGCCTTGTGTTTAAATTTGTGACAGTTCAGTATTTACTCCAGGCCCTGTGTTTAAATTTGTGACAGTTCAGTATTTCCCTCCAGGCCTTGTGTTTAAATTTGTGACAGTTCAGTATTTCCTCCAGGCCCTGTGTTTACATTTGTGACAGTTCAGTATTTCCTCCAGACCTTGTGTTTAAATTTGTGACAGTTCAGTATTTCCTCCAGGCCCTGTGTTTACATTTGTGACAGTTCAGTATTTCCTCCAGACCTTGTGTTTAAATTTGTGACAGTTCAGTATTTCCTCCAGGCCTTGTGTTTAAATTTGTGACAGTTCAGTATTCCCTCCAGGCCCTGTGTTTACATTTGTGACAGTTCAGTATTTCCTCCAGACCTTGTGTTTAAATTTGTGACAGTTCAGTATTTCCTCCAGGCCTTGTGTTTAAATTTGTGACAGTTCAGTATTTCCTCCAGGCCCTGTGTTTAAATTTGTGACAGTTCAGTATTTCCTCCAGGCCTTGTGTTTAAATTTGTGACAGTTCAGTATTTCCTCCAGGCCTTGTGTTTAAATTTGTGACAGTTCAGTATTCCCTCCAGGCCTTGTGTTTAAATTTGTGACAGTTCAATATTTCCTCCAGACCCTGTGTTTAAATTTGTAACAGTTCAGTATTTCCTCCAGGCCTTGTGTTTAAATTTGTGACAGTTCAGTATTTCCTCCAGACCTTGTGTTTAAATTTGTGACAGTTCAGTATTCCCTCCAGGCCTTGTGTTTAAATTTGTGACAGTTCAGTATTTCCTCCAGACCCTGTGTTTAAATTTGTAACAGTTCAGTATTTCCTCCAGGCCTTGTGTTTAAATTTGTGACAGTTCAGTATTTCCTTCAGGCCTTGTGTTTAAATTTGTGACAGTTCAGTATTTCCTCCAGACCTTGTGTTTAAATTTGTGACAGTTCAGTATTTCCTCCAGGCCTTGTGTTTAAATTTGTGACAGTTCAGTATTTCCTCCAGACCTTGTGTTTAAATTTGTGACAGTTCAGTATTTCATCCAGGCCTTGTGTTTAAATTTGTGACAGTTCAGTATTTACTCCAGGCCCGGTGTTTAAATTTGTGACAGTTCAGTATTTCCTCCAGGCCTTGTGTTTAAATTTGTGACAGTTCAGTATTTCCTACAGAACTTGTGTTTAAATTTGTGACAGTTCAGTATTTCATCCAGGCCTTGTGTTTAAATTTGTGACAGTTCAGTATTTCCTCCAGGCCCTGTGTTTAAATTTGTGACAGTTCAGTATTTCCTACAGACCTTGTGTTTAAATTTGTGACAGTTCAGTATTTCCTACAGACCTTGTGTTTAAATTTGTGACAGTTCAGTATTTCATCCAGGCCTTGTGTTTAAATTTGTGACAGTTCAGTATTTCCTCCAGGCCTTGTGTTTAAATTTGTGACAGTTCAGTATTTCCTACAGACCTTGTGTTTAAATTTGTGACAGTTCAGTATTTCATCCAGGCCTTGTGTTTAAATTTGTGACAGTTCAGTATTTCCTCCAGGCCTTGTGTTTAAATTTGTGACAGTTCAGTATTTACTCCAGGCCCTGTGTTTAAATTTGTGACAGTTCAGTATTTCCTCCAGGCCTTGTGTTTAAATTTGTGACAGTTCAGTATTTCCTCCAGTCCTTGTGTTTAAATTTGTGACAGTTCAGTATTTCCTCCAGGCCTTGTGTTTAAATTTGTGACAGTTCAGTCTTTCCTCCAGGCCTTGTGTTTAAATTTGTGACAGTTCAGTATTTACTCCAGGCCTTGTGTTTAAATTTGTGACAGTTCAGTATTCCCTCCAGGCCTTGTGTTTAAATTTGTGACAGTTCAGTATTTCCTCCAGGCCTTGTGTTTAAATTTGTGACAGTTCAGGATTTCCTCCAGGCCTTGTGTTTAAATTTGTGACAGTTCAGTATTTCCTCCAGGCCTTGTGTTTAAATTTGTGACAGTTCAGTATTTCCTCCAGACCTTGTGTTTAAATTTGTGACAGTTCAGTATTTCCTCCAGGCCTTGTGTTTAAATTTGTGACAGTTCAGTATTTCCTCCAGGCCCTGTGTTTAAATTTGTGACAGTTCAGTATTTCCTCCAGGCCCTGTGTTTAAATTTGTGACAGTTCAGTATTTCCTCCAGGCCTCGTGTTTAAATTTGTGACAGCTCAGTATTTCCTCCAGGCCTTGTGTTTAAATTTGTGACAGTTCAGTATTTACTCCAGGCCCTGTGTTTAAATTTGTGACAGTTCAGTAATTACTACAGGCCTTGTGTTTAAATTTGTGACAGTTCAGTATTTCCTCCAGGCCTTGTGTTTAAATTTGTGACAGTTCAGTATTTCCTCCAGGCCTTGTGTTTAAATTTGTGACAGTTCAGTATTCCCTCCAGGCCTTGTGTTTAAATTTGTGACAGTTCAGTATTTCCTCCAGGCCTTGTGTTTAAATTTGTGACAGTTCAGTATTTCCTCCAGGCCTTGTGTTTAAATTTGTGACAGTTCAGTATTTCCTCCAGGCCTTGTGTTTAAATTTGTGACAGTTCAGTATTTCCTCCAGGCCCTGTGTTTAAATTTGTGACAGTTCAGTATTTCCTCCAGGCCTTGTGTTTAAATTTGTGACAGTTCAGTATTTCCTCCAGGCCTTGTGTTTAAATTTGTGACAGTTCAGTATTTCCTCCAGGCCTTGTGTTTAAATTTGTGACAGTTCAGTATTTCCTCCAGGCCTAGTGTTTAAATTTGTGACAGTTCAGTATTTACTCCAGGCCCTGTGTTTAAATTTGTGACAGTTCAGTATTCCCTCCAGGCCTTGTGTTTAAATTTGTGACAGTTCAGTATTCCCTCCAGGCCTTGTGTTTAAATTTGTGACAGTTCAGTATTTCCTCCAGGCCTTGTGTTTAAATTTGTGACAGTTCAGTATTTCCTCCAGGCCTTGTGTTTAAATTTGTGACAGTTCAGTATTTCCTCCAGGCCTTGTGTTTAAATTTGTGACAGTTCAGTATTTACTCCAGGCCCTGTGTTTAAATTTGTGACAGTTCAGTATTCCCTCCAGGCCTTGTGTTTAAATTTGTGACAGTTCAGTATTCCCTCCAGGCCTTGTGTTTAAATTTGTGACAGTTCAGTATTTCCTCCAGGCCTTGTGTTTAAATTTGTGACAGTTCAGTATTTCCTCCAGGCCTTGTGTTTATATTTGTGACAGTTCAGTATTTCCTCCAGGCCTTGTGTTTAAATTTGTGACAGTTCAGAATTTCCTCCAGGCCCTGTGTTTAAATTTGTGACAGTTCAGTATTTCCTCCAGGCCTTGTGTTTAAATTTGTGACAGTTCAGTATTTCCTCCAGGCCTTGTGTTTAAATTTGTGACAGTTCAGTATTTCCTCCAGGCCTTGTGTTTAAATTTGTGACAGTTCAGTATTTCCTCCAGGCCTTGTGTTTAAATTTGTGACAGTTCAGTATTTCCTCCAGGCCTTGTGTTTAAATTTGTGACAGTTCAGTATTTACTCCAGGCCCTGTGTTTAAATTTGTGACAGTTCAGTATTTCCCTCCAGGCCTTGTGTTTAAATTTGTGACAGTTCAGTATTTCCTCCAGGCCCTGTGTTTACATTTGTGACAGTTCAGTATTTCCTCCAGACCTTGTGTTTAAATTTGTGACAGTTCAGTATTTCCTCCAGGCCCTGTGTTTACATTTGTGACAGTTCAGTATTTCCTCCAGACCTTGTGTTTAAATTTGTGACAGTTCAGTATTTCCTCCAGGCCTTGTGTTTAAATTTGTGACAGTTCAGTATTCCCTCCAGGCCCTGTGTTTACATTTGTGACAGTTCAGTATTTCCTCCAGACCTTGTGTTTAAATTTGTGACAGTTCAGTATTTCCTCCAGGCCCTGTGTTTAAATTTGTGACAGTTCAGTATTTCCTCCAGACCTTGTGTTTAAATTTGTGACAGTTCAGTATTTCCTCCAGGCCTTGTGTTTAAATTTGTGACAGTTCAGTATTTACTCCAGGCCCTGTGTTTAAATTTGTGACAGTTCAGTATTTCCTCCAGGCCCTGTGTTTAAATTTGTGACAGTTCAGTATTTCCTCCAGGCCTTGTGTTTAAATTTGTGACAGTTCAGTATTTCCTCCAGGCCTTGTGTTTAAATTTGTGACAGTTCAGTATTCCCTCCAGGCCTTGTGTTTAAATTTGTGACAGTTCAGTATTTCCTCCAGACCCTGTGTTTAAATTTGTAACAGTTCAGTATTTCCTCCAGGCCTTGTGTTTAAATTTGTGACAGTTCAGTATTTCCTCCAGACCTTGTGTTTAAATTTGTGACAGTTCAGTGTTCCCTCCAGGCCTTGTGTTTAAATTTGTGACAGTTCAGTATTTCCTCCAGACCCTGTGTTTAAATTTGTAACAGTTCAGTATTTCCTCCAGGCCTTGTGTTTAAATTTGTGACAGTTCAGTATTTCCTCCAGACCTTGTGTTTAAATTTGTGACAGTTCAGTATTTCCTCCAGGCCTTGTGTTTAAATTTGTGACAGTTCAGTATTTCCTCCAGACCTTGTGTTTAAATTTGTGACAGTTCAGTATTTCATCCAGGCCTTGTGTTTAAATTTGTGACAGTTCAGTATTTACTCCAGGCCCTGTGTTTAAATTTGTGACAGTTCAGTATTTCCTCCAGGCCTTGTGTTTAAATTTGTGACAGTTCAGTATTTCCTACAGACCTTGTGTTTAAATTTGTGACAGTTCAGTATTTCATCCAGGCCTTGTGTTTAAATTTGTGACAGTTCAGTATTTACTCCAGGCCCTGTGTTTAAATTTGTGACAGTTCAGTATTTCCTCCAGGCCTTGTGTTTAAATTTGTGACAGTTCAGTATTTCCTCCAGGCCTTGTGTTTAAATTTGTGACAGTTCAGTATTTCCTCCAGGCCTTGTGTTTAAATTTGTGACAGTTCAGTCTTTCCTCCAGGCCTTGTGTTTAAATTTGTGACAGTTCAGTATTTCCTCCAGGCCTTGTGTTTAAATTTGTGACAGTTCAGTATTTACTCCAGGCCTTGTGTTTACATTTGTGACAGTTCAGTATTCCCTCCAGGCCTTGTGTTTAAATTTGTGACAGTTCAGTATTTCCTCCAGGCCTTGTGTTTAAATTTGTGACAGTTCAGGATTTCCTCCAGGCCTTGTGTTTAAATTTGTGACAGTTCAGTATTTCCTCCAGGCCTTGTGTTTAAATTTGTGACAGTTCAGTATTTCCTCCAGACCTTGTGTTTAAATTTGTGACAGTTCAGTATTTCCTCCAGACCTTGTGTTTAAATTTGTGACAGTTCAGTATTTCCTCCAGACCTTGTGTTTAAATTTGTGACAGTTCAGTATTTCCTCCAGGCCTTGTGTTTAAATTTGTAACAGTTCAGTATTTCCTCCAGGCCCTGTGTTTACATTTGTGACAGTTCAGTATTTCCTCCAGACCTTGTGTTTAAATTTGTGACAGTTCAGTATTTCCTCCAGGCCTTTTGTTTAAATTTGTGACAGTTCAGTATTTCCTCCAGGCCTTTTGTTTAAATTTGTAACAGTTCAGTATTTCCTCCAGGCCCTGTGTTTACATTTGTGACAGTTCAGTATTTCCTCCAGACCTTGTGTTTAAATTTGTGACAGTTCAGTATTTCCTCCAGGCCTTTTGTTTAAATTTGTAACAGTTCAGTATTTCCTCCAGGCCTTGTGTTTAAATTTGTGACAGTTCAGTATTTCCTCCAGGCCCTGTGTTTACATTTGTGACAGTTCAGTATTTCCTCCAGACCTTGTGTTTAAATTTGTGACAGTTCAGTATTTCCTCCAGGCCTTTTGTTTAAATTTGTAACAGTTCAGTATTTCCTCCAGGCCTTGTGTTTACATTTGTGACAGTTCAGTATTTCCTCCAGACCTTGTGTTTAAATTTGTGACAGTTCAGAATTTCCTCCAGGCCCTGTGTTTAAATTTGTGACAGTTCAGTATTTCCTCCAGGCCTTGTGTTTAAATTTGTGACAGTTCAGTATTTCCCTCCAGGCCTTGTGTTTAAATTTGTGACTGTTCAGTATTTCCTCCAGGCCCTGTGTTTAAATTTGTGACAGTTCAGTATTTCCCTCCAGGCCTTGTGTTTAAATTTGTGACAGTTCAGTATTTCCTCCAGGCCCTGTGTTTACATTTGTGACAGTTCAGTATTTCCTCCAGACCTTGTGTTTAAATTTGTGACAGTTCAGTATTTCCTCCAGACCTTGTGTTTAAATTTGTGACAGTTCAGTATTTCCTCCAGACCTTGTGTTTAAATTTGTGACAGTTCAGTATTTCCTCCAGGCCTTGTGTTTAAATTTGTGACAGTTCAGTATTCCCTCCAGGCCTTTTGTTTAAATTTGTAACAGTTCAGTATTTCCTCCAGGCCCTGTGTTTACATTTGTGACAGTTCAGTATTTCCTCCAGACCTTGTGTTTAAATTTGTGACAGTTCAGTATTTCCTCCAGGCCTTTTGTTTAAATTTGTAACAGTTCAGTATTTCCTCCAGGCCTTGTGTTTAAATTTGTGACAGTTCAGTATTTCCTCCAGGCCCTGTGTTTACATTTGTGACAGTTCAGTATTTCCTCCAGACCTTGTGTTTAAATTTGTGACAGTTCAGTATTTCCTCCAGGCCTTTTGTTTAAATTTGTAACAGTTCAGTATTTCCTCCAGGCCTTGTGTTTACATTTGTGACAGTTCAGTATTTCCTCCAGACCTTGTGTTTAAATTTGTGACAGTTCAGAATTTCCTCCAGGCCCTGTGTTTAAATTTGTGACAGTTCAGTATTTCCCTCCAGGCCTTGTGTTTAAATTTGTGACAGTTCAGTATTTCCTCCAGGCCCTGTGTTTACATTTGTGACAGTTCAGTATTTCCTCCAGACCTTGTGTTTAAATTTGTGACAGTTCAGTATTTCCTCCAGACCTTGTGTTTAAATTTGTGACAGTTCAGTATTTCCTCCAGACCTTGTGTTTAAATTTGTGACAGTTCAGTATTTCCTCCAGGCCTTGTGTTTAAATTTGTGACAGTTCAGTATTCCCTCCAGGCCCTGTGTTTAAATTTGTAACAGTTCAGTATTTCCTCCAGGCCCTGTGTTTAAATTTGTGACAGTTCAGTATTTCCCTCCAGGCCTTGTGTTTAAATTTGTGACAGTTCAGTATTTCCCTCCAGGCCTTGTGTTTAAATTTGTGACAGTTCAGTATTTCCTCCAGGCCCTGTGTTTAAATTTGTGACAGTTCAGTATTTCCCTCCAGGCCTTGTGTTTAAATTTGTGACAGTTCAGTATTTCCTCCAGGCCCTGTGTTTACATTTGTGACAGTTCAGTATTTCCTCCAGGCCTTGTGTTTAAATTTGTGACAGTTCAGTATTTCCTCCAGGACCTGTGTTTAAATTTGTGACTGTTCAGTATTTCCTCCAGGCCCTGTGTTTAAATTTGTGACAGTTCAGTATTTCCTCCAGGCCTTGTGTTTAAATTTGTGACAGTTCAGTATTTCCTCCAGACATTGTGTTTAAATTTGTGACAGTTCAGTATTTCCTCCAGGCCTTGTGTTTAAATTTGTGACAGTTCAGTATTCCCTCCAGGCCCTGTGTTTACATTTGTGACAGTTCAGTATTTCCTCCAGACCTTGTGTTTAAATTTGTGACAGTTCAGTATTTCCTCCAGGCCTTGTGTTTAAATTTGTGACAGTTCAGTATTTCCTCCAGGCCTTGTGTTTAAATTTGTGACAGTTCAGTATTCCCTCCAGGCCTTGTGTTTAAATTTGTGACAGTTCAGTATTTCCTCCAGACCCTGTGTTTAAATTTGTAACAGTTCAGTATTTCCTCCAGGCCTTGTGTTTAAATTTGTGACAGTTCAGTATTTCCTCCAGACCTTGTGTTTAAATTTGTGACAGTTCAGTATTCCCTCCAGGCCTTGTGTTTAAATTTGTGACAGTTCAGTATTTCCTCCAGACCCTGTGTTTAAATTTGTAACAGTTCAGTATTTCCTCCAGGCCTTGTGTTTAAATTTGTGACAGTTCAGTATTTCCTCCAGACCTTGTGTTTAAATTTGTGACAGTTCAGTATTTCCTCCAGGCCTTGTGTTTTAATTTGTGACAGTTCAGTATTTCCTCCAGACCTTGTGTTTAAATTTGTGACAGTTCAGTATTTCATCCAGGCCTTGTGTTTAAATTTGTGACAGTTCAGTATTTACTCCAGGCCCTGTGTTTAAATTTGTGACAGTTCAGTATTTCCTCCAGGCCTTGTGTTTAAATTTGTGACAGTTCAGTATTTCCTACAGACCTTGTGTTTAAATTTGTGACAGTTCAGTATTTCATCCAGGCCTTGTGTTTAAATTTGTGACAGTTCAGTATTTACTCCAGGCCCTGTGTTTAAATTTGTGACAGTTCAGTATTTCCTCCAGGCCTTGTGTTTAAATTTGTGACAGTTCAGTATTTCCTCCAGGCCTTGTGTTTAAATTTGTGACAGTTCAGTATTTCCTCCAGGCCTTGTGTTTAAATTTGTGACAGTTCAGTATTTCCTCCAGTCCCTGTGTTTAAATTTGTGACAGTTCAGTATTTCCTCCAGTCCCTGTGTTTAAATTTGTGACAGTTCAGTATTTACTCCAGGCCCTGTGTTTACATTTGTGACAGTTCAGTATTTCCTCCAGACCTTGTGTTTAAATTTGTGACAGTTCAGTATTTCCTCCAGACCTTGTGTTTAAATTTGTGACAGTTCAGTATTTCCTCCAGACCTTGTGTTTAAATTTGTGACAGTTCAGTATTTCCTCCAGGCCTTGTGTTTAAATTTGTGACAGTTCAGTATTCCCTCCAGGCCTTTTGTTTAAATTTGTAACAGTTCAGTATTTCCTCCAGGCCCTGTGTTTACATTTGTGACAGTTCAGTATTTCCTCCAGACCTTGTGTTTAAATTTGTGACAGTTCAGTATTTCCTCCAGGCCTTTTGTTTAAATTTGTAACAGTTCAGTATTTCCTCCAGGCCTTGTGTTTAAATTTGTGACAGTTCAGTATTTCCTCCAGGCCCTGTGTTTACATTTGTGACAGTTCAGTATTTCCTCCAGACCTTGTGTTTAAATTTGTGACAGTTCAGTATTTCCTCCAGGCCTTTTGTTTAAATTTGTAACAGTTCAGTATTTCCTCCAGGCCTTGTGTTTACATTTGTGACAGTTCAGTATTTCCTCCAGACCTTGTGTTTAAATTTGTGACAGTTCAGAATTTCCTCCAGGCCCTGTGTTTAAATTTGTGACAGTTCAGTATTTCCCTCCAGGCCTTGTGTTTAAATTTGTGACAGTTCAGTATTTCCTCCAGGCCCTGTGTTTACATTTGTGACAGTTCAGTATTTCCTCCAGACCTTGTGTTTAAATTTGTGACAGTTCAGTATTTCCTCCAGACCTTGTGTTTAAATTTGTGACAGTTCAGTATTTCCTCCAGACCTTGTGTTTAAATTTGTGACAGTTCAGTATTTCCTCCAGGCCTTGTGTTTAAATTTGTGACAGTTCAGTATTCCCTCCAGGCCCTGTGTTTAAATTTGTAACAGTTCAGTATTTCCTCCAGGCCCTGTGTTTAAATTTGTGACAGTTCAGTATTTCCCTCCAGGCCTTGTGTTTAAATTTGTGACAGTTCAGTATTTCCCTCCAGGCCTTGTGTTTAAATTTGTGACAGTTCAGTATTTCCTCCAGGCCCTGTGTTTAAATTTGTGACAGTTCAGTATTTCCCTCCAGGCCTTGTGTTTAAATTTGTGACAGTTCAGTATTTCCTCCAGGCCCTGTGTTTACATTTGTGACAGTTCAGTATTTCCTCCAGGCCTTGTGTTTAAATTTGTGACAGTTCAGTATTTCCTCCAGGACCTGTGTTTAAATTTGTGACTGTTCAGTATTTCCTCCAGGCCCTGTGTTTAAATTTGTGACAGTTCAGTATTTCCTCCAGGCCTTGTGTTTAAATTTGTGACAGTTCAGTATTTCCTCCAGACATTGTGTTTAAATTTGTGACAGTTCAGTATTTCCTCCAGGCCTTGTGTTTAAATTTGTGACAGTTCAGTATTCCCTCCAGGCCCTGTGTTTACATTTGTGACAGTTCAGTATTTCCTCCAGACCTTGTGTTTAAATTTGTGACAGTTCAGTATTTCCTCCAGGCCTTGTGTTTAAATTTGTGACAGTTCAGTATTTCCTCCAGGCCTTGTGTTTAAATTTGTGACAGTTCAGTATTCCCTCCAGGCCTTGTGTTTAAATTTGTGACAGTTCAGTATTTCCTCCAGACCCTGTGTTTAAATTTGTAACAGTTCAGTATTTCCTCCAGGCCTTGTGTTTAAATTTGTGACAGTTCAGTATTTCCTCCAGACCTTGTGTTTAAATTTGTGACAGTTCAGTATTCCCTCCAGGCCTTGTGTTTAAATTTGTGACAGTTCAGTATTTCCTCCAGACCCTGTGTTTAAATTTGTAACAGTTCAGTATTTCCTCCAGGCCTTGTGTTTAAATTTGTGACAGTTCAGTATTTCCTCCAGACCTTGTGTTTAAATTTGTGACAGTTCAGTATTTCCTCCAGGCCTTGTGTTTTAATTTGTGACAGTTCAGTATTTCCTCCAGACCTTGTGTTTAAATTTGTGACAGTTCAGTATTTCATCCAGGCCTTGTGTTTAAATTTGTGACAGTTCAGTATTTACTCCAGGCCCTGTGTTTAAATTTGTGACAGTTCAGTATTTCCTCCAGGCCTTGTGTTTAAATTTGTGACAGTTCAGTATTTCCTACAGACCTTGTGTTTAAATTTGTGACAGTTCAGTATTTCATCCAGGCCTTGTGTTTAAATTTGTGACAGTTCAGTATTTACTCCAGGCCCTGTGTTTAAATTTGTGACAGTTCAGTATTTCCTCCAGGCCTTGTGTTTAAATTTGTGACAGTTCAGTATTTCCTCCAGTCCTTGTGTTTAAATTTGTGACAGTTCAGTATTTCCTCCAGGCCTTGTGTTTAAATTTGTGACAGTTCAGTCTTTCCTCCAGGCCTTGTGTTTAAATTTGTGACAGTTCAGTATTTACTCCAGGCCTTGTGTTTAAATTTGTGACAGTTCAGTATTCCCTCCAGGCCTTGTGTTTAAATTTGTGACAGTTCAGTATTTCCTCCAGGCCTTGTGTTTAAATTTGTGACAGTTCAGGATTTCCTCCAGGCCTTGTGTTTAAATTTGTGACAGTTCAGTATTTCCTCCAGGCCTTGTGTTTAAATTTGTGACAGTTCAGTATTTCCTCCAGACCTTGTGTTTAAATTTGTGACAGTTCAGTATTTCCTCCAGACCTTGTGTTTAAATTTGTGACAGTTCAGTATTTCCTCCAGACCTTGTGTTTAAATTTGTGACAGTTCAGTATTTCCTCCAGGCCTTGTGTTTAAATTTGTAACAGTTCAGTATTTCCTCCAGGCCCTGTGTTTACATTTGTGACAGTTCAGTATTTCCTCCAGACCTTGTGTTTAAATTTGTGACAGTTCAGTATTTCCTCCAGGCCTTTTGTTTAAATTTGTGACAGTTCAGTATTTCCTCCAGGCCTTTTGTTTAAATTTGTAACAGTTCAGTATTTCCTCCAGGCCCTGTGTTTACATTTGTGACAGTTCAGTATTTCCTCCAGACCTTGTGTTTAAATTTGTGACAGTTCAGTATTTCCTCCAGGCCTTTTGTTTAAATTTGTAACAGTTCAGTATTTCCTCCAGGCCCTGTGTTTACATTTGTGACAGTTCAGTATTTCCTCCAGACCTTGTGTTTAAATTTGTGACAGTTCAGTATTTCCTCCAGGCCTTTTGTTTAAATTTGTAACAGTTCAGTATTTCCTCCAGGCCTTGTGTTTACATTTGTGACAGTTCAGTATTTCCTCCAGACCTTGTGTTTAAATTTGTGACAGTTCAGAATTTCCTCCAGGCCCTGTGTTTAAATTTGTGACAGTTCAGTATTTCCTCCAGGCCTTGTGTTTAAATTTGTGACAGTTCAGGATTTCCCTCCAGGCCTTGTGTTTAAATTTGTGACAGTTCAGTATTTCCTCCAGGCCCTGTGTTTAAATTTGTGACAGTTCAGTATTTCCCTCCAGGCCTTGTGTTTAAATTTGTGACAGTTCAGTATTTCCTCCAGGCCCTGTGTTTACATTTGTGACAGTTCAGTATTTCCTCCAGACCTTGTGTTTAAATTTGTGACAGTTCAGTATTTCCTCCAGACCTTGTGTTTAAATTTGTGACAGTTCAGTATTTCCTCCAGACCTTGTGTTTAAATTTGTGACAGTTCAGTATTTCCTCCAGGCCTTGTGTTTAAATTTGTGACAGTTCAGTATTCCCTCCAGGCCCTGTGTTTAAATTTGTAACAGTTCAGTATTTCCTCCAGGCCCTGTGTTTAAATTTGTGACAGTTCAGTATTTCCCTCCAGGCCTTGTGTTTAAATTTGTGACAGTTCAGTATTTCCCTCCAGGCCTTGTGTTTAAATTTGTGACAGTTCAGTATTTCCTCCAGGCCCTGTGTTTAAATTTGTGACAGTTCAGTATTTCCCTCCAGGCCTTGTGTTTAAATTTGTGACAGTTCAGTATTTCCTCCAGGCCCTGTGTTTACATTTGTGACAGTTCAGTATTTCCTCCAGGCCTTGTGTTTAAATTTGTGACAGTTCAGTATTTCCTCCAGGACCTGTGTTTAAATTTGTGACTGTTCAGTATTTCCTCCAGGCCCTGTGTTTAAATTTGTGACAGTTCAGTATTTCCTCCAGGCCTTGTGTTTAAATTTGTGACAGTTCAGTATTTCCTCCAGACCTTGTGTTTAAATTTGTGACAGTTCAGTATTTCCTCCAGGCCTTGTGTTTAAATTTGTGACAGTTCAGTATTTCCTCCAGGACCTGTGTTTAAATTTGTGACTGTTCAGTATTTCCTCCAGGCCCTGTGTTTAAATTTGTGACAGTTCAGTATTTCCTCCAGGCCTTGTGTTTAAATTTGTGACAGTTCAGTATTTCCTCCAGACCTTGTGTTTAAATTTGTGACAGTTCAGTATTTCCTCCAGGCCTTGTGTTTAAATTTGTGACAGTTCAGTATTTCCTCCAGACCTTGTGTTTAAATTTGTGACAGTTCAGTATTTCCTCCAGGCCTTGTGTTTAAATTTGTGACAGTTCAGTGTTTCCCTCCAGGCCCTGTGTTTAAATTTGTAACAGTTCAGTATTTCCTCCAGGCCCTGTGTTTACATTTGTGACAGTTCAGTATTTCCTCCAGACCTTGTGTTTAAATTTGTGACAGTTCAGTATTTCCTCCAGGCCTTTTGTTTAAATTTGTGACAGTTCAGTATTTCCTCCAGACCTTGTGTTTAAATTTGTGACAGTTCAGTATTTCATCCAGGCCTTGTGTTTAAGTTTGTGACAGTTCAGTATTTCCTCCAGGCCTTGTGTTTAAATTTGTGACAGTTCAGTATTTACTCCAGGCCTTGTGTTTAAATTTGTGACAGTTCAGTATTTCCTCCAGGCCTTGTGTTTAAATTTGTGACAGTTCAGTATTTACTCCAGGCCTTGTGTTTAAATTTGTGACAGTTCAGTATTTACTCCAGACCCTGTGTTTAAATTTGTGACAGTTCAGTATTTCCTCCAGGCCCTGTGTTTAAATTTTTGACAGTACAGTATTTCCTCCAGTCCCTGTGTTTAAATTTGTGACAGTTCAGTATTTCCTCCAGGCCTTGTGTTTAATTTTGTGACAGTTCAGTATTTCCTCCAGGCCCTGTGTTTAAATTTGTGACAGTTCAGTATTTTCTCCAGGCCCTGTGTTTAAATTTGTGACAGTTCAGTATTTCCTCCAGGCCTTGTGTTTAAATTTGTGACAGTTCAGTATTTACTCCAGGCCTTGTCTTTAAATTTGTGACAGTTCAGTATTTACTCCAGACCCTGTGTTTAAATTTTTGACAGTACAGTATTTCCTCCAGTCCCTGTGTTTAAATTTGTGACAGTTCAGTATTTCCTCCAGGCCTTGTGTTTAATTTTGTGACAGTTCAGTATTTCCTCCAGGCCCTGTGTTTAAATTTGTGACAGTTCAGTATTTTCTCCAGGCCCTGTGTTTAAATTTGTGACAGTTCAGTATTTCCTCCAGGCCTTGTGTTTAAATTTGTGACAGTTCAGTATTTACTCCAGGCCTTGTCTTTAAATTTGTGACAGTTCAGTATTTACTCCAGGCCTTGTGTTTAATTTTGTGACAGTTCAGTATTTTCTCCAGGCCCTGTGTTTAAATTTGTGACAGTTCATTATTTCCTCCAGGCCTTGTGTTTAAATTTGTGACAGTTCAGTATTTACTCCAGGCCTTGTCTTTAAATTTGTGACAGTTCAGTATTTACTCCAGGCCTTGTGTTTAAATTTGTGACAGTTCAGTATTTCCTCCAGGCCTTGTGTTTAAATTTGTGACAGTTCAGTATTTCCCTCCAGGCCCTGTGTTTAAAGTTGTGACAGTTCAGTATTTACTCCAGGCCTTGTGTTTAAATTTGTGACAGTTCAGTATTTCCCTCCAGGCCTTGTGTTTAAATTTGTGACAGTTCAGTATTTCCTCCAGGCCCTGTGTTTACATTTGTGACAGTTCAGTATTTCCTCCAGGCCCTGTGTTTAAATTTGTGACAGTTCAGTATTTCCTCCAGGCCTTGTGTTTAAATTTGTGACAGTTCAGTATTTCCTCCAGACCCTGTGTTTAAATTTGTGACAGTTCAGTATTTCCTCCAGGCCTTGTGTTTAAATTTGTGACAGTTCAGTATTTCCTCCAGGTCTTGTGTTTAAATTTGTGACAGTTCAGTATTTACTCCAGGCCCTGTGTTTAAATTTGTGACAGTTCAGTATTTCCTCCAGGTCTTGTGTTTAAATTTGTGACAGTTCAGTATTTACTCCAGGCCCTGTGTTTAAATTTGTGACAGTTCAGTATTTCCTCCAGGCCTTGTGTTTAAATTTGTGACAGTTCAGTATTTCCCTTCGGGCCTTGTGTTTAAATTTGTGACAGTTCAGTATTTACTCCAGACCCTGTGTTTAAATTTGTGACAGTTCAGTATTTCCTCCAGGCCTTGTGTTTAAATTTGTGACAGTTCAGCATTTACTCCAGACCCTGTGTTTAAATTTGTGACAGTTCAGTATTTCCTCCAGGCCCTGTGTTTAAATTTGTGACAGTTCAGTATTTCCTCCAGGCCTTGTGTTTAAATTTGTGACAGTTCAGCATTTACTCCAGACCCTGTGTTTAAATTTGTGACAGTTCAGCATTTACTCCAGACCCTGTGTTTAAATTTGTGACAGTTCAGTATTTACTCCAGGCCCTGTGTTTAAATTTGTGACAGTTCAGTATTTCCTCCAGGCCTTGTGTTTAAAATTGTGACAGTTCAGTATTTCCCTCTGGGCCTTGTGTTTAAATTTGTGACAGTTCAGTATTTCCTCCAGGCCTTGTGTTTAAAATTGTGACAGTTCAGTATTTCCCTCTGGGCCTTGTGTTTAAATTTGTGACAGTTCAGCATTTACTCCAGACCCTGTGTTTAAATTTGTGACAGTTCAGTATTTACTCCAGGCCCTGTGTTTAAATTTGTGACAGTTCAGTATTTCCTCCAGGCCTTGTGTTTAAAATTGTGACAGTTCAGTATTTCCCTCTGGGCCTTGTGTTTAAATTTGTGACAGTTCAGTATTTACTCCAGGCCCTGTGTTTAAATTTGTGACAGTTCAGTATTCCCTCCAGACCCTGTGTTTAAATTTGTGACAGTTCAGTATTCCCTCCAGACCCTGTGTTTAAAATTGTGACAGTTCAGTATTTCCCTCTGGGCCTTGTGTTTAAATTTGTGACAGTTCAGTATTTACTCCAGGCCCTGTGTTTAAATTTGTGACAGTTCAGTATTCCCTCCAGACCCTGTGTTTAAATTTGTGACAGTTCAGTATTTCCTCCAGACCCTGTGTTTAAATTTGTGACAGTTCAGTATTCCCCCCAGACCCTGTGTTTAAATTTGTGACTGTTCAGTATTCCCTCCAGGCCTTGTGTTTAAATTTGTGACAGTTCAGCATTTACTCCAGACCCTGTGTTTAAATTTGTGACAGTTCAGCATTTACTCCAGACCCTGTGTTTAAATTTGTGACAGTTCAGTATTTACTCCAGGCCCTGTGTTTAAATTTGTGACAGTTCAGTATTTCCTCCAGGCCTTGTGTTTAAAATTGTGACAGTTCAGTATTTCCCTCTGGGCCTTGTGTTTAAATTTGTGACAGTTCAGTATTTACTCCAGGCCCTGTGTTTAAATTTGTGACAGTTCAGTATTCCCTCCAGACCCTGTGTTTAAATTTGTGACAGTTCAGTATTCCCTCCAGACCCTGTGTTTAAATTTGTGACAGTTCAGTATTCCCTCCAGACCCTGTGTTTAAATTTGCGACAGTTCAGTATTTCCTCCAGGCCTTGTGTTTAAATTTGTGACAGTTCAGTATTTCCTCCAGACCCTGTGTTTAAATTTGTGACAGTTCAGTATTCCCTCCAGACCCTGTGTTTAAATTTGTGACAGTTCAGTATTTCCTCCAGACCCTGTGTTTAAATTTGTGACAGTTCAGTATTTCCTCCAGGCCTTGTGTTTAAATTTGTGACAGTTCAGTATTTCCTCCAGGCCTTGTGTTTAAATTTGTGACAGTTCAGTATTTCCCTCCAGGCCTTGTGTTTAAATTTGTGACAGTTCAGTATTTCCCTCCAGGCCTTGTGTTTAAATTTGTGACAGTTCAGTATTCCCTCCAGGCCTTGTGTTTAAATTTGTGACAGTTCAGTATTCCCTCCAGGCCTTGTGTTTAAATTTGTGACAGTTCAGTATTTCCTCCAGGCCTTGTGTTTAAATTTGTGACAGTTCAGTATTTCCTCCAGGCCCTGTGTTTAAATTTGTGACAGTTCAGTATTTCCTCCAGGTCTTGTGTTTAAATTTGTGACAGTTCAGTATTTCCTCCAGGCCTTGTGTTTAAATTTGTGACAGTTCAGTATTTCCTCCAGGCCTTGTGTTTAAATTTGTGACAGTTCAGTATTTCCCTCCAGGCCCTGTGTTTAAATTTGTGACAGTTCAGTATTCCCTCCAGGCCCTGTGTTTAAATTTGTGACTGTTCAGTATTTCCTCCAGGCCCTGTGTTTAAATTTGTGACAGTTCAGTATTTCCCTCCAGGCCTTGTGTTTAAATTTGTGACAGTTCAGTATTCCCTCCAGGCCCTGTGTTTAAATTTGTGACTGTTCAGTATTTCCTCCAGGCCCTGTGTTTAAATTTGTGACAGTTCAGTATTTCCTCCAGGCCTTGTGTTTAAATTTCTGACAGTTCAGTATTTCCTCCAGGCCCTGTGTTTAAATTTGTGACAGTTCAGTATTTCCCTCCAGGCCTTGTGTTTAAATTTGTGACAGTTCAGTATTCCCTCCAGGCCTTGTGTTTAAATTTGTGACAGTTCAGTATTTCCTCCAGGCCTTGTGTTTAAATTTCTGACAGTTCAGTATTTCCTCCAGGCCCTGTGTTTAAATTTGTGACAGTTCAGTATTTCCTCCAGGCCTTGTGTTTAAATTTGTGACAGTTCAGTATTTACTCCAGGCCTTGTGTTTAAATTTGTGACAGATCAGTATTTCCTCCAGGCCCTGTGTTTAAATTTGTGACAGTTCAGTATTTCCTCCAGGCCCTGTGTTTAAATTTGTGACAGTTCAGTATTTCCTCCAGGCCTTGTGTTTAAATTTGTGACAGTTCAGTATTTCCTCCAGGCCTTGTGTTTAAATTTGTGACAGTTCAGTATTTCCTCCAGGCCTTGTGTTTAAATTTCTGACAGTTCAGTATTTCCTCCAGGCCCTGTGTTTAAATTTGTGACAGTTCAGTATTTCCCTCCAGGCCTTGTGTTTAAATTTGTGACAGTTCAGTATTCCCTCCAGGCCTTGTGTTTAAATTTGTGACAGTTCAGTAATCCCTCCAGGCCCTGTGTTTAAATTTGTGAGTGTTCAGTATTTCCTCCAGGCCCTGTGTTTAAATTTGTGACAGTTCAGTATTTCCTCCAGGCCTTGTGTTTAAATTTGTGACAGTTCAGTATTTCCTCCAGGCCTTGTGTTTAAATTTGTGACAGTTCAGTATTTCCTCCAGGCCTTGTGTTTAAATTTGTGACAGTTCAGTATTTCCTCCAGGCCCTGTGTTTAAATTTGTGACAGTTCAGTATTTCCTCCAGGCCCTGTGTTTAAATTTGTGACAGTTCAGTATTTCCTCCAGGCCTTGTGTTTAAATTTGTGACAGTTCAGTATTTCCTCCAGGCCTTGTGTTTAAATTTGTGACAGTTCAGTATTTCCTCCAGGCCTTGTGTTTAAATTTCTGACAGTTCAGTATTTCCTCCAGGCCCTGTGTTTAAATTTGTGACAGTTCAGTATTTCCCTCCAGGCCTTGTGTTTAAATTTGTGACAGTTCAGTATTCCCTCCAGGCCTTGTGTTTAAATTTGTGACAGTTCAGTAATCCCTCCAGGCCCTGTGTTTAAATTTGTGAGTGTTCAGTATTTCCTCCAGGCCCTGTGTTTAAATTTGTGACAGTTCAATATTTCCCTCCAGGCCTTGTGTTTAAATTTGTGACAGTTCAGTATTTCCTCCAGGCCTTGTGTTTAAATTTGTGACAGTTCAGTATTTACTCCAAGCCTTGTGTTTAAATTTGTGACAGTTCAGTATTTCCCTCCAGGCCCTGTGTTTAAATTTGTGACAGTTCAGTATTTACTCCAGGCCCTGTGTTTAAATTGGTGACAGTTCAGTATTTACTCCAGGCCTTGTGTTTAAATTTGTGACAGTTCAGTATTTCCCTCCAGGCCTTGTGTTTAAATTTGTGACAGTTCAGTATTTCCTCCAGGCCTTGTGTTTAAATTTGTGACAGTTCAGTATTTCCTCCAGGCCTTGTGTTTAAATTTGTGACAGTTCAGTATTTACTCCAGGCCTTGTGTTTAAATTTGTGACAGTTCAGTATTTCCCTCCAGGCCCTGTGTTTAAATTGGTGACAGTTCAGTATTTACTCCAGGCCCTGTGTTTAAATTTGTGACAGTTCAGTATTTCCTCCAGGCCCTGTGTTTAAATTTGTGACAGTTCAGTATTTCCCTCCAGGCCCTTTGTTTAAATTTGTGACAGTTCAGTATTTCCTCCAGGCCTTGTGTTTAAATTTGTGACAGTTCAGTATTTCCTCCAGGCCTTGTGTTTAAATTTGTGACAGTTCAGTATTTACTCCAGGCCTTGTGTTTAAATTTGTGACAGTTCAGTATTTCCCTCCAGGCCCTGTGTTTAAATTGGTGACAGTTCAGTATTTACTCCAGGCCCTGTGTTTAAATTTGTGACAGTTCAGTATTTACTCCAGGCCTTGTGTTTAAATTTGTGACAGTTCAGTATTTCCCTCCAGGCCCTGTGTTTAAATTGGAGACAGTTCAGTATTTACTCCAGGCCCTGTGTTTAAATTTGTGACAGTTCAGTATTTCCCTCCAGGCCCTGTGTTTAAATTGGTGACAGTTCAGTATTTACTCCAGGCCTTGTGTTTAAATTTGTGACAGTTCAGTATTTCCCTCCAGGCCTTGTGTTTAAATTTGTGACAGTTCAGTATTTACTCCAGGCCTTGTGTTTAAATTTGTGACAGTTCAGTATTTCCCTCCAGGCCCTGTGTTTAAATTGGTGACAGTTCAGTATTTACTGCAGGCCCTGTGTTTAAATTTGTGACAGTTCAGTATTTCCTCCAGGCCCTGTGTTTAAATTTGTGACAGTTCAGTATTTCCCTCCAGGCCCTTTGTTTAAATTTGTGACAGTTCAGTATTTCCTCCAGGCCTTGTGTTTAAATTTGTGACAGTTCAGTATTTCCTCCAGGCCCTGTGTTTAAATTTGCGAAAGTTCAGTATTTCCCTCCAGGCCCTTTGTTTAAATTTGTGACAGTTCAGTATTTCCTCCAGGCCTTGTGTTTAAATTTGTGACAGTTCAGTATTTCCTCCAGGCCCTTTGTTTAAATTTGTGATAGTTCAGTATTTCCTCCAGGCCTTGTGTTTAAATTTGTTACAGTTCAGTATTTCCTCCAGGCCCTTTGTTTAAATTTGTGACAGTTCAGTATTTCCTCCAGGCCTTGTGTTTAAATTTGTGATAGTTCAGTATTTCCTCCAGGCCTTGTGTTTATATTTGTGACAGTTCAGTATTTACTCCAGGCCTTGTGTTTAAATTTGTTACAGTTCAGTATTTACTCCAGGCCTTGTGTTTAAATTTGTGACAGTTCAGTATTTCCTCCAGGCCTTGTGTTTAAATTTGTTACAGTTCAGTATTCCCTCCAGGACCTGTGTTTAAATTTGTGACAGTTCAGTATTTCCTCCAGGCCCTGTGTTTAAATTTGTGACAGTTCAGTATTTCCTCCAGGCCCTGTGTTTAAATTTGTGACAGTTCAGTATTTCCACCAGGCCTTGTGTTTAAAGTTGTGACAGTTCAGTATTTCCTCCAGGCCTTGTGTTTAAATTTGTGACAGTTCAGTATTTCCCTCCAGGCCTTGTGTTTAAATTTGTGACAGTTCAGTATTCCCTCCAGGCCTTGTGTTTAAATTTGTGACAGTTCAGTAATCCCTCCAGGCCCTGTGTTTAAATTTGTGAGTGTTCAGTATTTCCTCCAGGCCCTGTGTTTAAATTTGTGACAGTTCAGTAATCCCTCCAGGCCCTGTGTTTAAATTTGTGAGTGTTCAGTATTTCCTCCAGGCCTTGTGTTTAAATTTGTGACAGTTCAATATTTCCCTCCAGGCCTTGTGTTTAAATTTGTGACAGTTCAGTATTTCCTCCAGGCCTTGTGTTTAAATTTGTGACAGTTCAGTATTTACTCCAGGCCTTGTGTTTAAATTTGTGACAGTTCAGTATTTCCCTCCAGGCCCTGTGTTTAAATTGGTGACAGTTCAGTATTTACTCCAGGCCCTGTGTTTAAATTTGTGACAGTTCAGTATTTACTCCAGGCCTTGTGTTTAAATTTGTGACAGTTCAGTATTTCCCTCCAGGCCCTGTGTTTAAATTGGTGACAGTTCAGTATTTACTCCAGGCCCTGTGTTTAAATTTGTGACAGTTCAGTATTTCCCTCCAGGCCCTGTGTTTAAATTGGTGACAGTTCAGTATTTACTCCAGGCCTTGTGTTTAAATTTGTGACAGTTCAGTATTTCCTCCAGGCCTTGTGTTTAAATTTGTGACAGTTCAGTCTTTCCTCCAGGCCTTGTGTTTAAATTTGTGACAGTTCAGTATTTCCTCCAGTCCTTGTGTTTAAATTTGTGACAGTTCAGTATTCCCTCCAGGCCTTGTGTTTAAATTTGTGACAGTTCAGTATTTACTCCAGGCCTTGTGTTTAAATTTGTGACAGTTCAGTATTTCCCTCCAGGCCCTGTGTTTAAATTGGTGACAGTTCAGTATTTACTCCAGGCCCTGTGTTTAAATTTGTGACAGTTCAGTATTTCCTCCAGGCCCTGTGTTTAAATTTGTGACAGTTCAGTATTTCCCTCCAGGCCCTTTGTTTAAATTTGTGACAGTTCAGTATTTCCTCCAGGCCCTGTGTTTAAATTTGTGACAGTTCAGTATTTCCTCCAGGCCATGTGTTTAAATTTGTGACAGTTCAGTATTTACTGCAGGCCCTGTGTTTAAATTTGTGACAGTTCAGTATTTCCTCCAGGCCTTGTGTTTAAATTTGTAACAGTTCAGTATTTCCTCCAGGCCCTGTGTTTAAATTTGTGACAGTTCAGTATTTCCCTCCAGGCCTTGTGTTTAAATTTGTTTCAGTTCAGTATTCCCTCCAGGACCTGTGTTTAAATTTGTGACAGTTCAGTATTTCCTCCAGGCCCTGTGTTTAAATTTGTGACAGTTCAGTATTTCCTCCAGGACCTGTGTTTAAATTTGTGACAGTTCAGTATTTCCTCCAGGACCTGTGTTTAAATTTGTGACAGTTCAGTATTCCCTCCAGGCCCTTTGTTTAAATTTGTGACAGTTCAGTATTTCCTCCAGGCCCTGTGTTTAAATTTGTGACAGTTCAGTATTTCCTCCAGGCCCTGTGTTTAAATTTGTGACAGTTCAATATTTCCTCCAGGCCTTGTGTTTAAATTTGTTACAGTTCAGTATTTCCTCCAGGACCTGTGTTTAAATTTGTGACAGTTCAGTATTCCCTCCAGGACCTGTGTTTAAATTTGTGACAGTTCAGTATTTCCTCCAGGCCTTGTGTTTAAATTTGTCACAGTTCAGTATTTCCTCCAGGCCTTGTTTTTAAATTTGTGACAGTTCAGTATTTCCTCCAGGCCCTGTGTTTAAATTTGTGACAGTTCAGTATTTCCCTCCAGGCCCTTTGTTTAAATTTGTGACAGTTCAGTATTTCCTCCAGGACCTGTGTTTAAATTTGTCACAGTTCAGTATTTCCTCCAGGCCTTGTTTTTAAATTTGTGACAGTTCAGTATTTCCTCCAGGCCCTGTGTTTAAATTTGTGACAGTTCAGTATTTCCCTCCAGGCCCTTTGTTTAAATTTGTGACAGTTCAGTATTCCCTCCAGGACCTGTGTTTAAATTTGTGACAGTTCAGTATTTCCTCCAGGCCTTGTGTTTAAATTTGTCACAGTTCAGTATTTCCTCCAGGCCTTGTGTTTAAATTTGTAACAGTTCAGTATTTCCTCCAGGCCCTGTGTTTAAATTTGTGACAGTTCAGTATTTCCCTCCAGGCCTTGTGTTTAAATTTGTTTCAGTTCAGTATTCCCTCCAGGACCTGTGTTTAAATTTGTGACAGTTCAGTATTTCCTCCAGGCCCTGTGTTTAAATTTGTGACAGTTCAGTATTTCCTCCAGGACCTGTGTTTAAATTTGTGACAGTTCAGTATTTCCTCCAGGACCTGTGTTTAAATTTGTGACAGTTCAGTATTCCCTCCAGGCCCTTTGTTTAAATTTGTGACAGTTCAGTATTTCCTCCAGGCCCTGTGTTTAAATTTGTGACAGTTCAGTATTTCCTCCAGGCCCTGTGTTTAAATTTGTGACAGTTCAATATTTCCTCCAGGCCTTGTGTTTAAATTTGTTACAGTTCAGTATTTCCTCCAGGACCTGTGTTTAAATTTGTGACAGTTCAGTATTCCCTCCAGGACCTGTGTTTAAATTTGTGACAGTTCAGTATTTCCTCCAGGCCTTGTGTTTAAATTTGTCACAGTTCAGTATTTCCTCCAGGCCTTGTTTTTAAATTTGTGACAGTTCAGTATTTCCTCCAGGCCCTGTGTTTAAATTTGTGACAGTTCAGTATTTCCCTCCAGGCCCTTTGTTTAAATTTGTGACAGTTCAGTATTTCCTCCAGGACCTGTGTTTAAATTTGTCACAGTTCAGTATTTCCTCCAGGCCTTGTTTTTAAATTTGTGACAGTTCAGTATTTCCTCCAGGCCCTGTGTTTAAATTTGTGACAGTTCAGTATTTCCCTCCAGGCCCTTTGTTTAAATTTGTGACAGTTCAGTATTCCCTCCAGGACCTGTGTTTAAATTTGTGACAGTTCAGTATTTCCTCCAGGCCTTGTGTTTAAATTTGTCACAGTTCAGTATTTCCTCCAGGCCTTGTTTTTAAATTTGTGACAGTTCAGTATTTCCTCCAGGCCCTGTGTTTAAATTTGTGACAGTTCAGTATTTCCCTCCAGGCCCTGTGTTTAAATTTGTGACAGTTCAGTATTTCCCTCCAGGCCTTGTGTTTAAATTTGTCACAGTTCAGTATTTCCTCCAGGCCTTGTGTTTAAATTTGTGACAGTTCAGTATTTCCTCCAGGCCTTGTGTTTAAATTTGTGACAGTTCAGTATTTCCTCCAGGCCTTGTGTTTACATTTGTGACATCTCAGTATTTCCTCCAGGCCTTGTTTTTAAATTTGTGACAGTTCAGTATTTCCTCCAGGCCCTGTGTTTAAATTTGTGACAGTTCAGTATTTCCCTCCAGGCCCTTTGTTTAAATTTGTGACAGTTCAGTATTTACTCCAGGCCCTGTGTTTAAATTTGTGACAGTTCAGTATTTCCTCCAGGCCTTGTGTTTAAATTTGTGACAGTTCAGTATTTCCTCCAGGCATTGTGTTTAAATTTGTGACAGTTCAGTATTTCCTCCAGGCCCTGTGTTTAAATTTGTGACAGTTCAGTATTTCCTCCAGGCCTTGTGTTTAAATTTGTGACAGTTCAGTATTTCCTCCAGGCCCTGTGTTTAAATTTGTGACAGTTCAGTATTTCCCTCCGGGCCTTGTGTTTAAATTTGTGACAGTTCAGTATTTACTCCAGGCCCTGTGTTTAAATTTGTGACAGTTCAGTATTCCATCCAGACCCTGTGTTTAAATTTGTGACAGTTCAGTATTCCCTCCAGACCCTGTGTTTAAATTTGTGACAGTTCAGTATTTCCTCCAGACCCTGTGTTTAAATTTGTGACAGTTCAGTATTCCCTCCAGACCCTGTGTTTAAATTTGTGACAGTTCAGTATTCCCTCCAGACCCTGTGTTTAAATTTGTGACAGTTCAGTATTCCCTCCAGACCCTGTGTTTAAATTTGTGACAGTTCAGTATTTCCTCCAGACCCTGTGTTTAAATTTGTGACAGTTCAGTATTTCCTCCAGGCCTTGTGTTTAAATTTGTGACAGTTCAGTATTCCCTCCAGACCCTGTGTTTACATTTGTGACAGTTCAGTATTTCCTCCAGACCCTGTGTTTAAATTTGTGACAGTTCAGTATTTCCTCCAGGCCTTGTGTTTAAATTTGTGACAGTTCAGTATTTCCTCCAGGCCTTGTGTTTAAATTTGTGACAGTTCAGTATTTCCTCCAGGCCTTGTGTTTAAATTTGTGACAGTTCAGTATTTCCTCCAGGTCCTGTGTTTAAATTTGTGACAGTTCAGTATTTCCTCCAGGCCTTGTGTTTAAATTTGTGAGAGTTCAGTATTTCCTCCAGGTCCTGTGTTTAAATTTGTGACAGTTCAGTATTTCCTCCAGGCCTTGTGTTTAAATTTGTGACAGTTCAGTATTTCCTCCAGGCCCTGTGTTTAAATTTGTGACAGTTCAGTATTTCCCTCCAGGCCTTGTGTTTAAATTTGTGACAGTTCAGTATTTCCCTCCAGGCCTTGTGTTTAAATTTGTGACAGTTCAGTATTCCCTCCAGGCCTTGTGTTTAAATTTGTGACAGTTCAGTATTCCCTCCAGGCCCTGTGTTTAAATTTGTGACAGTTCAGTATTTCCTCCAGGCCCTGTGTTTAAATTTGTGACAGTTCAGTATTTCCTCCAGGTCTTGTGTTTAAATTTGTGACAGTTCAGTATTTCCTCCAGGCCTTGTGTTTAAATTTGTGACAGTTCAGTATTTCCTCCAGGCCTTGTGTTTAAATTTGTGACAGTTCAGTATTTCCCTCCAGGCCTTGTGTTTAAATTTGTGACAGTTCAGTATTTCCTCCAGGCCTTGTGTTTAAATTTGTGACAGTTCAGTATTTCCTCCAGGCCCTGTGTTTAAATTTGTGACAGTTCAGTATTTCCCTCCAGGCCTTGTGTTTAAATTTGTGACAGTTCAGTATTTCCTCCAGGCCCTGTGTTTAAATTTGTGACAGTTCAGTATTTCCCTCCAGGCCTTGTGTTTAAATTTGTGACAGTTCAGTATTCCCTCCAGGCCTTGTGTTTAAATTTGTGACAGTTCAGTATTCCCTCCAGGCCCTGTGTTTAAATTTGTGACTGTTCAGTATTTCCTCCAGGCCCTGTGTTTAAATTTGTGACAGTTCAGTATTTCCTCCAGGCCTTGTGTTTAAATTTGTGACAGTTCAGTATTTCCTCCAGGCCCTGTGTTTAAATTTGTGACAGTTCAGTATTTCCCTCCAGGCCTTGTGTTTAAATTTGTGACAGTTCAGTATTTCCTCCAGGCCCTGTGTTTAAATTTGTGACAGTTCAGTATTTCCCTCCAGGCCTTGTGTTTAAATTTGTGACAGTTCAGTATTCCCTCCAGGCCTTGTGTTTAAATTTGTGACAGTTCAGTATTCCCTCCAGGCCCTGTGTTTAAATTTGTGACTGTTCAGTATTTCCTCCAGGCCCTGTGTTTAAATTTGTGACAGTTCAGTATTTCCCTCCAGGCCTTGTGTTTAAATTTGTGACAGTTCAGTATTTACTCCAGGCCTTGTGTTTAAATTTGTGACAGTTCAGTATTTCCCTCCAGGCACTGTGTTTAAATTGGTGACAGTTCAGTATTTACTCCAGGCCCTGTGTTTAAATTTGTGACAGTTCAGTATTCCCTCCAGGCCCTTTGTTTAAATTTGTGACAGTTCAGTATTTCCTCCAGACCTTGTGTTTAAATTTGTGACAGTTCAGTATTTCCTCCAGGCCTTGTGTTTAAATTTGTTTCAGTTCAGTATTTCCTCCAGGACCTGTGTTTAAATTTGTGACAGTTCAGTATTTCCTCCAGGCCTTGTGTTTAAATTTGTGACAGTTCAGTATTTCCTCCAGGCCTTGTGTTTAAATTTGTGGCAGTTCAGTATTTACTCCAGGCCCTGTGTTTAAATTTGTGACAGTTCAGTATTTCCTCCAGGCCTTGTGTTTAAATTTGTGACAGTTCAGTATTTCCTCCAGGCCTTGTGTTTAAATTTGTTTCAGTTCAGTATTTCCTCCAGGACCTGTGTTTAAATTTGTGACAGTTCAGTATTTCCTCCAGGCCTTGTGTTTAAATTTGTTTCAGTTCAGTATTTCCTCCAGGACCTGTGTTTAAATTTGTGACAGTTCAGTATTTCCTCCAGGCCTTGTGTTTAAATTTGTTTCAGTTCAGTATTTCCTCCAGGACCTGTGTTTAAATTTGTGACAGTTCAGTATTTCCTCCAGGCCTTGTGTTTAAATTTGTTTCAGTTCAGTATTTCCTCCAGGCCCTGTGTTTAAATTTGTGACAGTTCAGTATTTCCTCCAGGCCCTGTGTTTAAATTTGTGACAGTTCAGTATTTCCCTCCAGGCCTTGTGTTTAAATTTGTGACAGTTCAGTATTTCCTCCAGGCCTTGTGTTTAAATTTGTGACAGTTCAGTATTTCCTCCAGTCCCTGTGTTTAAATTTGTGACAGTTCAGTATTTCCTCCAGCCCCTGTGTTTAAATTTGTGACAGTTCAGTATTTCCTCCAGGCCCTGTGTTTAAATTTGTGACAGTTCAGTATTTCCTCCAGGCCTTGTGTTAAAATTTGTTACAGTTCAGTATTTCCTCCAGGACCTGTGTTTAAATTTGTGACAGTTCAGTATTTCCTCCAGGCCTTGTGTTTAAATTTGTGACAGTTCAGTATTTCCTCCAGACCCTGTGTTTAAATTTGTGACAGTTCAGTATTTCCCTCCAGGCCTTGTGTTTAAATTTGTGACAGTTCAGTATTCCCTCCAGGCCTTGTGTTTAAATTTGTGACAGTTCAGTATTCCCTCCAGGCCCTGTGTTTAAATTTGTGACTGTTCAGTATTTCCTCCAGGCCCTGTGTTTAAATTTGTGACAGTTCAGTATTTCCCTCCAGGCCTTGTGTTTAAATTTGTGACAGTTCAGTATTTACTCCAGGCCTTGTGTTTAAATTTGTGACAGTTCAGTATTTCCCTCCAGGCCCTGTGTTTAAATTGGTGACAGTTCAGTATTTACTCCAGGCCCTGTGTTTAAATTTGTGACAGTTCAGTATTTCCCTCCAGGCCTTGTGTTTAAATTTGTTTCAGTTCAGTATTTCCTCCAGGACCTGTGTTTAAATTTGTGACAGTTCAGTATTTCCTCCAGGCCTTGTGTTTAAATTTGTGACAGTTCAGTATTTCCTCCAGTCCCTGTGTTTAAATTTGTGACAGTTCAGTATTTCCTCCAGCCCCTGTGTTTAAATTTGTGACAGTTCAGTATTTCCTCCAGGCCCTGTGTTTAAATTTGTGACAGTTCAGTATTTCCTCCAGGCCCTGTGTTTAAATTTGTGACAGTTCAGTATTTCCCTCCAGGCCTTGTGTTTAAATTTGTGACAGTTCAGTATTTACTCCAGGCCTTGTGTTTAAATTTGTGACAGTTCAGTATTTCCCTCCAGGCCCTGTGTTTAAATTGGTGACAGTTCAGTATTTACTCCAGGCCCTGTGTTTAAATTTGTGACAGTTCAGTATTTCCCTCCAGGCCTTGTGTTTAAATTTGTGACAGTTCAGTATTTACTCCAGGCCTTGTGTTTAAATTTGTGACAGTTCAGTATTTCCTCCAGGCCTTGTGTTTAAATTTGTGACAGTTCAGTATTTCCTCCAGGCCCTGTGTTTAAATTTGTGACAGTTCAGTATTTCCCTCCAGGCCTTGTGTTTAAATTTGTGACAGTTCAGTATTTCCTCCAGGCCCTGTGTTTAAATTTGTGACAGTTCAGTATTTCCCTCCAGGCCTTGTGTTTAAATTTGTGACAGTTCAGTATTCCCTCCAGGCCTTGTGTTTAAATTTGTGACAGTTCAGTATTCCCTCCAGGCCCTGTGTTTAAATTTGTGACTGTTCAGTATTTCCTCCAGGCCCTGTGTTTAAATTTGTGACAGTTCAGTATTTCCCTCCAGGCCTTGTGTTTAAATTTGTGACAGTTCAGTATTTACTCCAGGCCTTGTGTTTAAATTTGTGACAGTTCAGTATTTCCCTCCAGGCCCTGTGTTTAAATTGGTGACAGTTCAGTATTTACTCCAGGCCCTGTGTTTAAATTTGTGACAGTTCAGTATTTCCCTCCAGGCCTTGTGTTTAAATTTGTGACAGTTCAGTATTTACTCCAGGCCTTGTGTTTAAATTTGTGACAGTTCAGTATTTCCCTCCAGGCCTTGTGTTTAAATTTGTGACAGTTCAGTATTTCCTCCAGGCCTTGTGTTTAAATTGGTGACAGTTCAGTATTTACTCCAGGCCCTGTGTTTAAATTTGTGACAGTTCAGTATTTCCTCCAGGCCCTGTGTTTAAATTTGTGACAGTTCAGTATTTCCCTCCAGGCCCTGTGTTTAAATTTGTGACAGTTCAGTATTTCCCTCCAGGCCCTTTGTTTAAATTTGTGACAGTTCAGTATTTCCTCCAGGCCTTGTGTTTAAATTTGTGACAGTTCAGTATTTACTGCAGGCCCTGTGTTTAAATTTGTGACAGTTCAGTATTTCCTCCAGGCCCTGTGTTTAAATTTGTGACAGTTCAGTATTTCCTCCAGGCCTTGTGTTTAAATTTGTTTCAGTTCAGTATTTCCTCCAGGACCTGTGTTTAAATTTGTGACAGTTCAGTATTTCCTCCAGACCTTGTGTTTAAATTTGTGACAGTTCAGTATTTCCTCCAGGACCTGTGTTTAAATTTGTGACAGTTCAGTATTCCCTCCAGGCCCTTTGTTTAAATTTGTGACAGTTCAGTATTTCCTCCAGACCTTGTGTTTAAATTTGTGACAGTTCAGTATTTCCTCCAGGCCTTGTGTTTAAATTTGTTTCAGTTCAGTATTTCCTCCAGGACCTGTGTTTATATTTGTGACAGTTCAGTATTTCCTCCAGGCCTTGTGTTTAAATTTGTTTCAGTTCAGTATTTCCTCCAGGACCTGTGTTTAAATTTGTGACAGTTCAGTATTTCCTCCAGGCCTTGTGTTTAAATTTGTTTCAGTTCAGTATTTCCTCCAGGACCTGTGTTTAAATTTGTGACAGTTCAGTATTTCCTCCAGGCCTTGTGTTTAAATTTGTTTCAGTTCAGTATTTCCTCCAGGACCTGTGTTTAAATTTGTGACAGTTCAGTATTTCCTCCAGGCCTTGTGTTTAAATTTGTTTCAGTTCAGTATTTCCTCCAGGCCCTGTGTTTAATTTTGTGACAGTTCAGTATTTCCCCAGGCCTTGTGTTTAAATTTGTTTCAGTTCAGTATTTCCTCCAGGCCCTGTGTTTAAATTTGTGACAGTTCAGTATTTCCTCCAGGCCTTGTGTTTAAATTTGTGACAGTTCAGTATTTCCTCCAGGACCTGTGTTTAAATTTGTGACAGTTCAGTATTTACTCCAGGCCTTGTGTTTAAATTTGTGACAGTTCAGTATTCCCTCCAGGCCCTTTGTTTAAATTTGTGACAGTTCAGTATTTCCTCCAGGCCTTGTGTTTAAATTTGTGACAGTTCAGTATTTCCTCCAGGCCCTGTGTTTAAATTTGTGACAGTTCAGTATTTCCCTCCAGGCCTTGTGTTTAAATTTGTGACAGTTCAGTATTTCCTCCAGGCCTTGTGTTTAAATTTGTGACAGTTCAGTATTTCCTCCAGTCCCTGTGTTTAAATTTGTGACAGTTCAGTATTTCCTCCAGGCCCTGTGTTTAAATTTGTGACTGTTCAGTATTTCCTCCAGGCCCTGTGTTTAAATTTGTGACAGTTCAGTATTTCCTCCAGGCCCTGTGTTTAAATTTGTGACAGTTCAGTATTTCCTCCAGGCCTTGTGTTTAAATTTGTGACAGTTCAGTATTTCCTCCAGTCCCTGTGTTTAAATTTGTGACAGTTCAGTATTTCCTCCAGGCCTTGTGTTTAAATTTGTGACAGTTCATTATTTACTCCAGGCCTTGTGTTTAAATTTGTGACAGTTCAGTATTTCCTCCAGCCCCTGTGTTTAAATTTGTGACAGTTCAGTATTTCCTCCAGGCCCTGTGTTTAAATTTGTGACAGTTCAGTATTTCCTCCAGGCCTTGTGTTTAAATTTGTTACAGTTCAGTATTTCCTCCAGGACCTGTGTTTAAATTTGTGACAGTTCAGTATTTCCTCCAGGCCTTGTGTTTAAATTTGTGACAGTTCAGTATTTCCTCCAGACCCTGTGTTTAAATTTGTGACAGTTCAGTATTTCCCTCCAGGCCTTGTGTTTAAATTTGTGACAGTTCAGTATTCCCTCCAGGCCTTGTGTTTAAATTTGTGACAGTTCAGTATTCCCTCCAGGCCCTGTGTTTAAATTTGTGACTGTTCAGTATTTCCTCCAGGCCCTGTGTTTAAATTTGTGACAGTTCAGTATTTCCCTCCAGGCCTTGTGTTTAAATTTGTGACAGTTCAGTATTTACTCCAGGCCTTGTGTTTAAATTTGTGACAGTTCAGTATTTCCCTCCAGGCCCTGTGTTTAAATTGGTGACAGTTCAGTATTTACTCCAGGCCCTGTGTTTAAATTTGTGACAGTTCAGTATTTCCCTCCAGGCCTTGTGTTTAAATTTGTGACAGTTCAGTATTTACTCCAGGCCTTGTGTTTAAATTTGTGACAGTTCAGTATTTCCCTCCAGGCCTTGTGTTTAAATTTGTGACAGTTCAGTATTTCCTCCAGGCCTTGTGTTTAAATTTGTGACAGTTCAGTATTTCCTCCAGGCCCTGTGTTTAAATTTGTGACAGTTCAGTATTTCCTCCAGGCCCTGTGTTTAAATTTGTGACAGTTCAGTATTTCCTCCAGGACCTGTGTTTAAATTTGTGACAGTTCAGTATTTCCTCCAGGCCCTTTGTTTAAATTTGTGACAGTTCAGTATTTCCTCCAGGCCTTGTGTTTAAATTTGTGACAGTTCAGTATTTCCTCCAGGCCCTGTGTTTAAATTTGTGACAGTTCAGTATTTCCTCCAGGCCCTGTGTTTAAATTTGTGACAGTTCAGTATTTCCTCCAGGACCTGTGTTAAAATTTGTGACAGTTCAGTATTTCCTCCAGGCCCTGTGTTTAAATTTGTGACAGTTCAGTATTTCCCTCCAGGCCCTTTGTTTAAATTTGTGACAGTTCAGTATTTCCTCCAGGCCTTGTGTTTAAATTTGTGACAGTTCAGTATTTCCTCCAGGCCATGTGTTTAAATTTGTGACAGTTCAGTATTTACTGCAGGCCCTGTGTTTAAATTTGTGACAGTTCAGTATTTCCTCCAGGCCCTGTGTTTAAATTTGTGACAGTTCAGTATTTCCTCCAGGCCTTGTGTTTAAATTTGTTTCAGTTCAGTATTTCCTCCAGGCCTTGTGTTTAAATTTGTGACAGTTCAGTATTTCCTCCAGGACCTGTGTTTAAATTTGTGACAGTTCAGTATTTCCTCCAGACCTTGTGTTTAAATTTGTGACAGTTCAGTATTTCCTCCAGGACCTGTGTTTAAATTTGTGACAGTTCAGTATTCCCTCCAGGCCCTTTGTTTAAATTTGTGACAGTTCAGTATTTCCTCCAGACCTTGTGTTTAAATTTGTGACAGTTCAGTATTTCCTCCAGGCCTTGTGTTTAAATTTGTTTCAGTTCAGTATTTCCTCCAGGACCTGTGTTTAAATTTGTGACAGTTCAGTATTTCCTCCAGGCCTTGTGTTTAAATTTGTTTCAGTTCAGTATTTCCTCCAGGCCTTGTGTTTAAATTTGTTTCAGTTCAGTATTTCCTCCAGGCCTTGTGTTTAAATTTGTTTCAGTTCAGTATTTCCTCCAGGACCTGTGTTTAAATTTGTGACAGTTCAGTATTTCCTCCAGGCCTTGTGTTTAAATTTGTTTCAGTTCAGTATTTCCTCCAGGACCTGTGTTTAAATTTGTGACAGTTCAGTATTTCCTCCAGGACCTGTGTTTAAATTTGTGACAGTTCAGTATTCCCTCCAGGCCCTTTGTTTAAATTTGTGACAGTTCAGTATTTCCTCCAGGCCTTGTGTTTAAATTTGTGACAGTTCAGTATTTCCTCCAGGCCCTGTGTTTAAATTTGTGACAGTTCAGTATTTCCCTCCAGGCCTTGTGTTTAAATTTGTGACAGTTCAGTATTTCCTCCAGGCCTTGTGTTTAAATTTGTGACAGTTCAGTATTTCCTCCAGTCCCTGTGTTTAAATTTGTGACAGTTCAGTATTTCCTCCAGCCCCTGTGTTTAAATTTGTGACAGTTCAGTATTTCCTCCAGGCCCTGTGTTTAAATTTGTGACAGTTCAGTATTTCCTCCAGGCCTTGTGTTTAAATTTGTTACAGTTCAGTATTTCCTCCAGGACCTGTGTTTAAATTTGTGACAGTTCAGTATTTCCTCCAGGCCTTGTGTTTAAATTTGTGACAGTTCAGTATTTCCTCCAGACCCTGTGTTTAAATTTGTGACAGTTCAGTATTTCCTCCAGGCCTTGTGTTTAAATTTGTGACAGTTCAGTATTTCCTCCAGGACCTGTGTTTAAATTTGTGACAGTTCAGTATTTCCTCCAGGCCCTGTGTTTAAATTTGTGACAGTTCAGTATTTCCTCCAGGACCTGTGTTTAAATTTGTGACAGTTCAGTATTTCCTCCAGGACCTGTGTTTAAATTTGTGACAGTTCAGTATTTCCTCCAGGCCTTGTTTTTAAATTTGTGACAGTTCAGTATTTCCTCCAGACCCTGTGTTTAAATTTGTGACAGTTCAGTATTTCCTCCAGGCCCTGTGTTTAAATTTGTGACAGTTCAGTATTTCCTCCAGGCCTTGTTTTTAAATTTGTGACAGTTCAGTATTTCCTCCAGGCCTTGTGTTTAAATTTGTGACAGTTCAGTATTTCCTCCAGGCCTTGTGTTTAAATTTGTGACAGTTCAGTATTTCCTCCAGACCCTGTGTTTAAATTTGTGACAGTTCAGTATTTCCTCCAGGCCCTGTGTTTAAATTTGTGACAGTTCAGTATTTCCTCCAGGCCTTGTTTTTAAATTTGTTTCAGTTCAGTATTTCCTCCAGGCCTTGTGTTTAAATTTGTGACAGTTCAGTATTTCCTCCAGGCCTTGTTTTTAAATTTGTTTCAGTTCAGTATTTCCTCCAGGCCTTGTGTTTAAATTTGTGACAGTTCAGTATTTCCTCCAGGCCTTGTGTTTAAATTTGTGACAGTTCAGTATTTCCTCCAGGCCTTGTTTTTAAATTTGTTTCAGTTCAGTATTTCCTCCAGGCCTTGTGTTTAAATTTGTGACAGTTCAGTATTTCCTCCAGGCCTTGTGTTTAAATTTGTGACAGTTCAGTATTTCCTCCAGGCCTTGTGTTTAAATTTGTGACAGTTCAGTATTTCCTCCAGGCCTTGTTTTTAAATTTGTTTCAGTTCAGTATTTCCTCCAGGCCTTGTGTTTAAATTTGTGACAGTTCAGTATTTCCTCCAGGCCTTGTGTTTAAATTTGTGACAGTTCAGTATTTCCTCCAGACCCTGTGTTTAAATTTGTGACAGTTCAGTATTTCCTCCAGGCCCTGTGTTTAAATTTGTGACAGTTCAGTATTTCCTCCAGGCCTTGTTTTTAAATTTGTTTCAGTTCAGTATTTCCTCCAGGCCTTGTGTTTAAATTTGTGACAGTTCAGTATTTCCTCCAGACCCTGTGTTTAAATTTGTGACAGTTCAGTATTTCCTCCAGACCCTGTGTTTAAATTTGTGACAGTTCAGTATTTCCTCCAGGCCTTGTGTTTAAATTTGTGACAGTTCAGTATTTCCTCCAGGCCTTGTTTTTAAATTTGTTTCAGTTCAGTATTTCCTCCAGGCCTTGTGTTTAAATTTGTGACAGTTCAGTATTTCCTCCAGGCCTTGTGTTTAAATTTGTGACAGTTCAGTATTTCCTCCAGACCCTGTGTTTAAATTTGTGACAGTTCAGTATTTCCTCCAGGCCTTGTGTTTAAATTTATGACAGTTCAGTATTTCCTCCAGGCCCTGTGTTTAAATTTGTGACAGTTCAGTATTTCCTCCAGGCCTTGTGTTTAAATTTATGACAGTTCAGTATTCCCTCCAGGCCCTGTGTTTAAATTTGTGACAGTTCAGTATTTCCTCCAGGCCTTGTGTTTAAATTTGTGACATTTCAGTATTTCCTCCAGGCCCTGTGTTTAAATTTGTGACAGTTCAGTATTTCCTCCAGGCCTTGTGTTTAAATTTGTGACAGTTCAGTATTTCCTCCAGGCCCTTTGTTTAAATTTGTGACAGTTCAGTATTTCCTCCAGGCCTTGTGTTTAAATTTGTTTCAGTTCAGTATTTCCTCCAGGACCTGTGTTTAAATTTGTGACAGTTCAGTATTTCCTCCAGACCCTGTGTTTAAATTTGTGACAGTTCAGTATTTCCTCCAGGCCTTGTGTTTAAATTTGTGACAGTTCAGTATTTCCTCCAGCCCCTGTGTTTAAATTTGTGACAGTTCAGTATTTCCCTCCAGGCCCTTTGTTTAAATTTGTGACAGTTCAGTATTTCCTCCAGGCCTTGTGTTTAAATTTGTTTCAGTTCAGTATTTCCTCCAGGACCTGTGTTTAAATTTGTGACAGTTCAGTATTTCCTCCAGGCCTTGTGTTTAAATTTGTTTCAGTTCAGTATTTCCTCCAGGACCTGTGTTTAAATTTGTGACAGTTCAGTATTTCCTCCAGGCCCTGTGTTTAAATTTGTGACAGTTCAGTATTTCCTCAGGCCTTGTGTTTAAATTTGTGACAGTTCAGTATTCCCTCCAGGCCCTTTGTTTAAATTTGTGACAGTTCAGTATTTCCTCCAGGCCCTGTGTTTAAATTTGTGACAGTTCAGTATTTCCTCCAGGCCTTGTGTTTAAATTTGTGACAGTTCAGTATTTCCTCCAGGCCTTGTGTTTAAATTTGTGACAGTTCAGTATTTCCTCCAGGCCCTGTGTTTAAATTTGTGACAGTTCAGTATTTCCTCCAGGCCCTGTGTTTAAATTTGTGACAGTTCAGTATTTCCTCCAGGCCTTGTGTTTAAATTTGTGACAGTTCAGTATTTCCTCCAGGCCCTGTGTTTAAATTTGTGACAGTTCAGTATTTCCTCCAGGCCTTGTGTTTAAATTTGTGACAGTTCAGTATTTCCTCCAGGCCCTGTGTTTAAATTTGTGACAGTTCAGTATTTCCTCCAGGCCTTGTGTTTAAATTTGTGACAGTTCAGTATTTCCTCCAGGCCTTGTGTTTAAATTTGTGACAGTTCAGTATTTCCTCCAGGCCCTGTGTTTAAATTTGTGACAGTTCAGTATTTCCTCCAGGCCTTGTGTTTAAATTTGTGACAGTTCAGTATTTCCTCCAGTCCCTGTGTTTAAATTTGTGACAGTTCAGTATTTCCTCCAGCCCCTGTGTTTAAATTTGTGACAGTTCAGTATTTCCTCCAGGCCCTGTGTTTAAATTTGTGACAGTTCAGTATTTCCTCCAGGCCTTGTGTTTAAATTTGTAACAGTTCAGTATTTCCTCCAGGCCTTGTGTTTAAATTTGTGACAGTTCAGTATTTCCTCCAGGCCTTGTGTTTAAATTTGTTACAGTTCAGTATTTCCTCCAGGACCTGTGTTTAAATTTGTGACAGTTCAGTATTCCCTCCAGGACCTGTGTTTAAATTTGTGACAGTTCAGTATTTCCTCCAGGCCCTGTGTTTAAATTTGTGACAGTTCAGTATTTCCTCCAGGCCCTGTGTTTAAATTTGTGACAGTTCAGTATTTCCTCCAGGCCCTGTGTTTAAATTTGTGACAGTTCAGTATTTCCTCCAGGCCCTGTGTTTAAATTTGTGACAGTTCAGTATTTCCTCCAGGCCTTGTGTTTAAATTTGTGACAGTTCAGTATTTCCTCCAGGCCCTGTGTTTAAATTTGTGACAGTTCAGTATTTCCTCCAGGCCCTGTGTTTAAATTTGTGACAGTTCAGTATTTCCTCCAGGCCTTGTGTTTAAATTTGTGACAGTTCAGTATTTCCTCCAGGCCTTTTGTTTAAATTTGTGACAGTTCAGTATTTCCTCCAGGCCTTTTGTTTAAATTTGTAACAGTTCAGTATTTCCTCCAGGCCCTGTGTTTAAATTTGTGACAGTTCAGTATTTCCTCCAGGCCTTGTGTTTAAATTTGTGACAGTTCAGTATTTCCTCCAGGCCTTGTGTTTAAATTTGTGACAGTTCAGTATTTCCTCCAGGCCTTGTGTTTAAATTTGTGACAGTTCAGTATTTCCTCCAGGCCTTGTTTTTAAATTTGTGACAGTTCAGTATTTCCTCCAGACCCTGTGTTTAAATTTGTGACAGTTCAGTATTTCCTCCAGGCCTTGTGTTTAAATTTGTGACATTTCAGTATTTCCTCCAGGCCCTGTGTTTAAATTTGTGACAGTTCAGTATTTCCTCCAGGCCTTGTGTTTAAATTTGTGACAGTTCAGTATTTCCTCCAGACCCTGTGTTTAAATTTGTGACAGTTCAGTATTTCCTCCAGGCCTTGTGTTTAAATTTGTGACATTTCAGTATTTCCTCCAGGCCCTGTGTTTAAATTTGTGACAGTTCAGTATTTCCTCCAGGCCTTGTGTTTAAATTTGTGACAGTTCAGTATTTCCTCCAGGCCCTTTGTTTAAATTTGTGACAGTTCAGTATTTCCTCCAGGCCTTGTGTTTAAATTTGTGACAGTTCAGTATTTCCTCCAGGCCCTGTGTTTAAATTTGTGACAGTTCAGTATTTCCCTCCAGGCCCTGTGTTTAAATTTGTGACAGTTCAGTATTTCCTCCAGGCCCTGTGTTTAAATTTGTGACAGTTCAGTATTTCCTCCAGGCCCTGTGTTTAAATTTGTGACAGTTCAGTATTTCCTCCAGGCCCTGTGTTTAAATTTGTGACAGTTCAGTATTTCCTCCAGGCCTTGTGTTTAAATTTGTGACAGTTCAGTATTTCCTCCAGGCCCTGTGTTTAAATTTGTGACAGTTCAGTATTTCCTCCAGGCCCTGTGTTTAAATTTGTGACAGTTCAGTATTTCCTCCAGGCCTTGTGTTTAAATTTGTGACAGTTCAGTATTTCCTCCAGGCCTTTTGTTTAAATTTGTGACAGTTCAGTATTTCCTCCAGGCCTTTTGTTTAAATTTGTAACAGTTCAGTATTTCCTCCAGGCCCTGTGTTTAAATTTGTGACAGTTCAGTATTTCCTCCAGGCCTTGTGTTTAAATTTGTGACAGTTCAGTATTTCCTCCAGGCCTTGTGTTTAAATTTGTGACAGTTCAGTATTTCCTCCAGGCCTTGTGTTTAAATTTGTGACAGTTCAGTATTTCCTCCAGGCCTTGTTTTTAAATTTGTGACAGTTCAGTATTTCCTCCAGACCCTGTGTTTAAATTTGTGACAGTTCAGTATTTCCTCCAGGCCTTGTGTTTAAATTTGTGACATTTCAGTATTTCCTCCAGGCCCTGTGTTTAAATTTGTGACAGTTCAGTATTTCCTCCAGGCCTTGTGTTTAAATTTGTGACAGTTCAGTATTTCCTCCAGGCCCTTTGTTTAAATTTGTGACAGTTCAGTATTTCCTCCAGGCCTTGTGTTTAAATTTGTGACAGTTCAGTATTTCCTCCAGGCCCTGTGTTTAAATTTGTGACAGTTCAGTATTTCCCTCCAGGCCCTTTGTTTAAATTTGTGACAGTTCAGTATTTCCTCCAGGCCTTGTGTTTAAATTTGTGACAGTTCAGTATTTCCTCCAGGCCCTTTGTTTAAATTTGTGACAGTTCAGTATTTCCTCCAGGCCCTGTGTTTAAATTTGTGATAGTTCAGTATTTCCTCCAGGCCTTGTGTTTAAATTTGTTACAGTTCTGTATTTCCTCCAGGCCCTTTGTTTAAATTTGTGACAGTTCAGTATTTCCTCCAGGCCTTGTGTTTATATTTGTGATAGTTCAGTATTTCCTCCAGGCCTTGTGTTTATTTTTGTGACAGTTCAGTATTTACTCCAGGCCTTGTGTTTAAATTTGTTACAGTTCAGTATTTACTCCAGGCCTTGTGTTTAAATTTGTGACAGTTCAGTATTTCCTCCAGGCCTTGTGTTTAAATTTGTTACAGTTCAGTATTCCCTCCAGGCCCTGTGTTTAAATTTGTGTTTGTTCAGTATTTGCTCCAGGCCTTGTGTTTAAATTTGTGACAGTTCAGTATTTCCTCCAGGCCCTGTGTTTAAATTTGTGTTTGTTCAGTATTTGCTCCAGGCCTTGTGTTTAAATTTGTGACAGTTCAGTATTTCCTCCAGGCCCTGTGTTTAAATTTGTGACAGTTCAGTATTTACTACAGGCCCTGTGTTTAAATTTGTGACAGTTCAGTATTTCCTCCAGGCCTTGTGTTTAAATTTGTGACAGTTCAGTATTTGCTCCAGGCCTTGTGTTTAAATTTGTGACAGTTCAGTATTTACTCCAGGCCTTGTGTTTAAATTTGTGACAGTTCAGTATTTACTCCAGGCCCAGTGTTTAAATTAGTGACAGTTCAGTATTTCCTCCAGGCCTTGTGTTTAAATTTGTGACAGTTCAGTATTTACTCCAGGCCTTGTGTTTAAATTTGTGACAGTTCAGTATTTACTCCAGGCCTTGTGTTTAAATTTGTGACAGTTCAGTATTTCCTCCAGGCCCTGTGTTTAAATTTGTGTTTGTTCAGTATTTGCTCCAGGCCTTGTGTTTAAATTTGTGACAGTTCAGTATTTACTCCAGGCCCAGTGTTTAAATTTGTGACAGTTCAGTATTTCCTCCAGGCCTTGTGTTTAAATTTGTGACAGTTCAGTATTTCCTCCAGGCCTTGTGTTTAAATTTGTGACAGTTCAGTATTTCCTCCAGGCCTTGTGTTTAAATTTGTGACAGTTCAGTATTTCCTCCAGGCCCTGTGTTTAAATTTGTGACAGTTCAGTATTTACTCCAGGCCCTGTGTTTAAATTTGTGACAGTTCAGTATTTCCTCCAGGCCCTGTGTTTAAATTTGTGACTGTTCAGTATTTACTCCAGGCCCTGTGTTTAAATTTGTGACAGTTCAGTATTTCCTCCAGGCCCTGTGTTTAAATTTGTGACTGTTCAGTATTTCCTCCAGGCCTTGTGTTTAAATTTGTGACAGTTCAGTATTTCCTCCAGGCCTTGTGTTTAAATTTGTGACAGTTCAGTATTTACTCCAGGCCTTGTGTTTAAATTTGTGACAGTTCAGTATTTCCTCCAGGCCCTGTGTTTAAATTTGTGACAGTTCAGTATTTCCTCCAGGCCCTGTGTTTAAATTTGTGACAGTTCAGTATTTCCTCCAGGCTTTGTGTTTAAATTTGTGACAGTTCAGTATTTCCTCCAGGCCCTGTGTTTAAATTTGTGACAGTTCAGTATTTACTCCAGGCCTTGTGTTTAAATTTATGACAGTTCAGTATTTCCTCCAGGCCCTGTGTTTAAATTTGTGACAGTTCAGTATTTCCTCCAGGCCTTGTGTTTAAATTTGTGACAGTTCAGTATTTCCTCCAGGCCTAGTGTTTAAATTTGTGACAGTTCAGTATTTCCTCCAGGCCCTGTGTTTAAATTTGTGAAGTTCAGTATTTCCTCCAGGCCCTGTGTTTAAATTTGTGACAGTTTAGTATTTCCTCCAGGCCTTGTGTTTAAATTTGTGACAGTTCAGTATTTCCTCCAGGCCCTGTGTTTAAATTTGTGACAGTTCAGTATTTACTCCAGGCCTTGTGTTTAAATTTATGACAGTTCAGTATTTACTCCAGGCCCTGTGTTTAAATGTGTGACAGTTCACTATTTCCTCCAGGCCTTGTGTTTAAATTTGTGACAGTTCAGTATTTCCTCCAGGCCTTGTGTTTAAATTTGTGACAGTTCAGTATTTCCTCCAGGCCTTGTGTTTAAATTTGTGACAGTTCAGTATTTCCTCCAGGCCTTGTGTTTAAATTTATGACAGTTCAGTATTTCCTCCAGGCCCTGTGTTAAATTTGTGACAGTTCAGTATTTACTCCAGGCCCTGTGTTTAAATTTGTGACAGTTCAGTATTTCCTCCAGGCCTTGTGTTTAAATTTGTGACAGTTCAGTATTTCCTCCAGGCCTTGTGTTTAAATTTGTGACAGTTCAGTATTTCCTCCAGGCCTTGTGTTTAAATTTGTGACAGTTCAGTATTACCTCCAGGCCTTGTGTTTAAATTTGTGACAGTTCAGTATTTCCTCCAGGCCCTGTGTTTAAATTTGTGACAGTTCAGTATTTCCTCCAGGCCCTGTGTTTAAATTTGTGACAGTTCAGTATTTACTCCAGGCCCTGTGTTTAAATTTGTGACAGTTCAGTATTTCCGCCAGGCCTTGTGTTTAAATTTGTGACAGTTCAGTATTTCCTCCAGGCCCTGTGTTTAAATTTGTGACAGTTCAGTATTTCCTCCAGGCCCTGTGTTTAAATTTGTGACAGTTCAGTATTTCCTCCAGGCCCTGTGTTTAAATTTGTGACTGTTCAGTATTTCCTCCAGGCCTTGTGTTTAAATTTGTGACAGTTCAGTATTTCCTCCAGGCCTTGTGTTTAAATTTGTGACAGTTCAGTATTTCCTCCAGGCCTTGTGTTTAAATTTGTGACTGTTCAGTATTCCCTCCAGGCCTTGTGTTTAAATTTGTGACAGTTCAGTATTTCCTCCAGGCCTTGTGTTTAAATTTGTGACAGTTCAGTATTTACTCCAGTCCCTGTGTTTAAATTTGTGACAGTTCAGTATTTCCTCCAGGCCCTGTGTTTAAATTTGTGACAGTTCAGTATTTCCTCCAGGCCCTGTGTTTAAATTTGTGACAGTTCAGTATTTCCTCCAGGCCTTGTGTTTAAATTTGTGACAGTTCAGTATTTACTCCAGTCCCTGTGTTTAAATTTGTGACAGTTCAGTATTTCCTCCAGGCCTTGTGTTGAAATTTGTGACAGTTCAGTATTTCCTCCAGGCCTTGTGTTTAAATTTGTGACTGTTCAGTATTTCCTCCAGGCTCTGTGTTTAAATTTGTGACAGTTCAGTATTTCCTCCAGGCCCTGTGTTTAAATTTGTGACAGTTCAGTATTTCCTCCAGGCCTTGTGTTTAAATTTGTGACAGTTCAGTATTTCCTCCGGGCCTTGTGTTTAAATTTGTGACAGTTCAGTATTTCCTCCAGGCCTTGTGTTTAAATTTGTGACAGTTCAGTATTTCCTCCAGGCTCTGTGTTTAAATTTGTGACAGTTCAGTATTTCCTCCAGGCCTTGTGTTTAAATTTGTGACAGTTCAGTATTTCCTCCAGGCCCTGTGTTTAAATTTGTGACAGTTCAGTATTTCCTCCAGGCCTTGTGTTTAAATTTGTGACAGTTCAGTATTTCCTCCAGGCCTTGTGTTTAAATTTGTGACAGTTCAGTATTTCCTCCAGGCCTTGTGTTTAAATTTGTGACAGTTCAGTATTTCCTCCAGTCCCTGTGTTTAAATTTGTGACAGTTCAGTATTTCCTCCAGGCCTTGTGTTTAAATTTGTGACAGTTCAGTATTTCCTCCTGGCCCTGTGTTTAAATTTGTGACAGTTCAGTATTTCCTCCAGCCCCTGTGTTTAAATTTGTGACAGTTCAGTATTTCCTCCAGGCCTTGTGTTTAAATTTGTGACAGTTCAGTATTTCCTCCAGGCCTTGTGTTTAAATTTCTGACAGTTCAGTATTTCCTCCAGGCCTTGTGTTTAAATTTGTGACAGTTCAGTATTTCCTCCAGGCCCTGTGTTTAAATTTGTGACAGTTCAGTATTTCCTCCAGGCCTTGTGTTTAAATTTGTGACAGTTCAGTATTTCCTCCAGGCCTTTTGTTTAAATTTGTGACAGTTCAGTATTTCCTCCAGGCCTTGTCTTTAAATTTGTAACAGTTCAGTATTTACTCCAGGCCCTGTGTTTAAATTTGTGGCAGTTCAGTATTTCCCCCAAGACCAGTGTTTAAAGTTGTGACAGCTCAGTATTTCCCCCAGGACCTGTGTTTACCGTTGTGACAGCTCAGTATTTCCCCCAAGACCAGTGTTTAAAGATGTGACAGCTCAGTATTTCCCCCAAGACCTGTCTTCAAAGTTGCGAAAGTTCAGTATTGCCCCAAGAACCTATGTTTAAAGTTGTGACAGCTCAGTATTTCCCCCAGGACCTGTCTTTAAAGTTGTGACAGCTCAGTATTTCCCCCAGGACCTGTCTTTAAAGTTGTGACAGTTCAGTATTTCCCTCAGGACCTGTCTTTAAAGTTGTGACAGTTCAGTATTTCCCCCAGGACCTGTCTTTAAAGTTGTGACAGTTCAGAATTTCCCCCAGGACCTGTCTTTAAAGTTGTGACAGTTCAGTATTTCCCCTGGACCTGTCTTTAAATTGGTGACAGCTCAGCATTTCCCCTGGACCTGTCTTTAAATTGGTGACAGTTCAGTATTTCCTCCAGGCCTTGTGTTTAAATTTGTGACAGTTCAGTATTTACTCCAGTCCCTGTGTTTAAATTTGTGACAGTTCAGTATTTCCTCCAGGCCTTGTGTTTAAATTTGTGACAGTTCAGTATTTCCTCCAGACCTTGTGTTTAAATTTGTGACAGTTCAGTATTTCCTCCAGGCCCTGTGTTTAAATTTGTGACAGTTCAGTATTTCCTCCAGACCCTGTGTTTAAATTTGTGACAGCTCAGTATTTCCTCCAGGCCTTGTGTTTAAAGTTGTGACAGTTCAGTATTTCCTCCAGACCCTGTGTTTAAATTTGTGACAGTTCAGTATTTCCTACAGGCCTTGTGTTTAAATTTGTGACTGTTCAGTATTTCCTCCAGGCCCTGTGTTTAAATTTGTGACAGCTCAGTATTTCCTCCAGACCCTGTGTTTAAATTTGTGACAGTTCAGTATTTCCTCCAGGCCCTGTGTTTAAATTTGTGACAGTTCAGTATTTCCTCCAGGCCTTGTGTTTAAATTTGTGACAGTTCAGTATTTCCTCCAGGCCCTGTGTTTAAATTTGTGACAGATCAGTATTTACTCCAGGCCCTGTGTTTAAATTTGTGACAGTTCAGTATTTCCTCCAGGCCTTGTGTTTAAAGTTGTGACAGTTCAGTATTTCCTCCAGGCCCTGTGTTTAAATTTGTGACAGCTCAGTATTTCCTCCAGACCCTGTGTTTAAAGTTGTGACAGTTCAGTATTTCCTCCAGGCCTTGTGTTTAAATTTGTAACAGCTCAGTATTTCCTCCAGGCCTTGTGTTTAAATTTGTGACAGTTCAGTATTTCCTCCAGGCCTTGTGTTTAAATTTGTGACAGTTCAGTATTTCCTCCAGGCCTTGTGTTTAAATTTGTGACAGTTCAGTATTTCCTCCAGGCCCTGTGTTTAAATTTGTGAGAGTTCAGTATTTCCTCCAGGCACTGTGTTTAAATTTGTGACAGTTCAGTATTTCCTCCAGACCCTGTGTTTAAATTTGTGACAGTTCAGTATTTACTCCAGGCCTTGTGTTTAAATTTGTGACAGTTCAGTATTTCCTCCAGACCCTGTGTTTAAATTTGTGACAGTTCAGTATTTCCTACAGGCCTTGTGTTTAAATTTGTGACTGTTCAGTATTTCCTCCAGGCCCTGTGTTTAAATTTGTGACAGCTCAGTATTTCCTCCAGACCCTGTGTTTAAATTTGTGACAGTTCAGTATTTCCTCCAGGCCCTGTGTTTAAATTTGTGACAGTTCAGTATTTACTCCAGGCCCTGTGTTTAAATTTGTGACAGTTCAGTATTTCCTCCAGGCCTTGTGTTTAAAGTTGTGACAGTTCAGTATTTCCTCCAGGCCCTGTGTTTAAATTTGTGACAGCTCAGTATTTCCTCCAGACCCTGTGTTTAAAGTTGTGACAGTTCAGTATTTCCTCCAGGCCTTGTGTTTAAATTTGTAACAGCTCAGTATTTCCTCCAGGCCTTGTGTTTAAATTTGTGACAGTTCAGTATTTCCTCCAGGCCTTGTGTTTAAATTTGTGACAGTTCAGTATTTCCTCCAGGCCCTGTGTTTAAATTTGTGAGAGTTCAGTATTTCCTCCAGGCCCTGTGTTTAAATTTGTGACAGTTCAGTATTTCCTCCAGGCCCTGTGTTTAAATTTGTGACAGTTCAGTATTTCCCTCCAGGCCCTGTGTTTAAATTTGTGACAGTTCAGTATTTCCTCCAGACCCCGTGTTTAAATTTGTGACAGTTCAGTATTTCCTCCAGACCCCGTGTTTAAATTTGTGACAGTTCAGTATTTCCTCCAGGACCTGTGTTTAAATTTGTGACAGTTCAGTATTTCCTCCAGGACCTGTGTTTAAATTTGTGACAGCTCAGTATTTCCTCCAGACCCCGTGTTTAAATTTGTGACAGTTCAGTATTTCCTCCAGGCCTTGTGTTTAAATTTGTGACAGTTCAGTATTTCCTCCAGGCCTTGTGTTTAAATTTGTGACAGTTCAGTATGTCCTCCAGGCCTTGTGTTTAAATTTGTGACAGTTCAGTATTTACTCCAGGCCTTGTGTTTAAATTTGTGAGAGTTCAGTATTTCCTCCAGGCCTTGTGTTTAAATTTGTGACAGTTCAGTATTCCCTCCAGGCCTTGTGTTTAAATTTGTGACAGTTCAGTATTCCCTCCAGGCCTTGTGTTTAAATTTGTGACAGTTCAGTATTTCCTCCAGGCCTTGTGTTTAAATTTGTGACAGTTCAGTATTTCCTCCAGGCCTTGTGTTTAAATTTGTGACAGTTCAGTCTTTCCTACAGGCCTTGTGTTTAAATTTGTGACAGTTCAGTATTTACTCCAGGCCTTGTGTTTAAATTTGTGACAGTTCAGTATTTCCCTCCAGGCCTTGTGTTTAAATTTGTGACAGTTCAGTATTTACTCCAGGCCCTGTGTTTAAATTTGTGACAGTTCAGTATTTCCTCCAGGCCTTGTGTTTAAATTTGTGACAGTTCAGTATTTCCTCCAGGCCCTGTGTTTAAATTTGTGACAGTTCAGTATTTCCTCCAGGCCCTGTGTTTAAATTTGTGACAGTTCAGTATTTACTCCAGGCCCTGTGTTTAAATTTGTGACAGTTCAGTATTTCCTCCAGGCCCTGTGTTTAAATTTGTGACAGTTCAGTATTCCCTCCAGGCCTTGTGTTTAAATTTGTGACAGTTCAGTATTCCCTCCAGGCCTTGTGTTTAAATTTGTGACAGTTCAGTATTTCCTCCAGACCCCGTGTTTAAATTAGTGACAGTTCAGTATTTCCTCCAGGCCTTGTGTTTAAATTTGTGACAGTTCAGTATTTCCTCCAGGCCTTGTGTTTAAATTTGTGACAGTTCAGTATTTCCTCCAGGCCCTGTGTTTAAATTTGTGACAGATCAGTATTTCCTCCAGGCCTTGTGTTTAAATTTGTGACAGTTCAGTATTTACTCCAGGCCTTGTGTTTAAATTTGTGACAGTTCAGTATTCCCTCCAGGCCCTGTGTTTAAATTTGTGACAGTTCAGTATTTCCTCCAGGCCTTGTGTTTAAATTTGTGACAGTTCAGTATTTCCTCCAGGCCCTGTCTTTTAATTTGTGACAGTTCAGTATTTACTCCAGGCCCTGTGTTTAAATTTGTGACAGTTCAGTATTTCCTCCAGGCCTTGTGTTTAAATTTGTGACAGATCAGTATTTCCTCCAGGCCTTGTGTTTAAATTTGTGACAGTTCAGTAATTACTCCAGGCCCTGTGTTTAAATTTGTGACAGTTCAGTATTTCCTCCAGGCCCTGTGTTTAAATTTGTGACAGTTCAGTATTTCCTCCAGGCCTTGTGTTTAAATTTGTGACAGTTCAGTATTTCCTCCAGGACCTGTGTTTAAATTTGTGACAGTTCAGTATTTCCTCCAGGCCCTGTGTTTAAATTTGTGACAGTTCAGTATTTCCCTCCAGGCCCTTTGTTTAAATTTGTGACAGTTCAGTATTTCCTCCAGGCCTTGTGTTTAAATTTGTGACAGTTCAGTATTTCCTCCAGGCCCTGTGTTTAAATTTGTGACAGTTCAGTATTTCCTCCAGACCCTGTGTTTAAATTTGTGACAGTTCAGTATTTCCTCCAGGCCCTGTGTTTAAATTTGTGACAGTTCAGTATTTCCTCCATACCTTGTGTTTAAATTTGTGACAGATCAGTATTTCCTCCAGGCCTTGTGTTTAAATTTGTGACAGTTCAGTATTTCCTCCAGGACCTGTGTTTAAATTTGTGACAGTTCAGTATTTCCTCCAGTCCCTGTGTTTAAATTTGTGACAGTTCAGTATTTCCTCCATACCTTGTGTTTAAATTTGTGACAGATCAGTATTTCCTCCAGGCCTTGTGTTTAAATTTGTGACAGTTCAGTATTTCCTCCAGGCCCTGTGTTTAAATTTGTGACAGTTCAGTATTTCCCTCCAGGCCCTTTGTTTAAATTTGTGACAGTTCAGTATTTCCTCCAGGCCTTGTGTTTAAATTTGTGACAGTTCAGTATTTCCTCCAGGCCCTGTGTTTAAATTTGTGACAGTTCAGTATTTCCTCCAGACCCTGTGTTTAAATTTGTGACAGTTCAGTATTTCCTCCAGGCCCTGTGTTTAAATTTGTGACAGTTCAGTATTTCCTCCATACCTTGTGTTTAAATTTGTGACAGATCAGTATTTCCTCCAGGCCTTGTGTTTAAATTTGTGACAGTTCAGTATTTACTCCAGGCCCTGTGTTTAAATTTGTGACAGTTCAGTATTTCCTCCAGGCCTTGTGTTTAAATTTGTGACAGTTCAGTATTTCCTCCGGGCCCTGTGTTTAAATTTGTGACAGTTCAGTATTTCCTCCAGGCCTTGTGTTTAAATTTGTGACAGTTCAGTATTTACTCCAGACCCTGTGTTTAAATTTGTGACAGATCAGTATTTCCTCCAGGCCTTGTGTTTAAATTTGTGACAGTTCAGTATTTACTCCAGGCCCTGTGTTTAAATTTGTGACAGTTCAGTATTTCCTCCAGGCCTTGTGTTTAAATTTGTGACAGTTCAGTATTTCCTCCAGGCCTTGTGTTTAAATTTGTGACAGTTCAGTATTTCCTCCAGGCCTTGTGTTTAAATTTGTGACAGTTCAGTATTTCCTCCAGGCCTTGTGTTTAAATTTGTGACAGTTCAGTATTTCCTCCAGACCCTGTGTTCAAATTTGTGACAGTTCAGTATTTCCTCCAGTCCCTGTGTTTAAATTTGTGACAGTTCAGTATTTCCTCCAGGCCTTGTGTTTAAATTTGTGACAGTTCAGTATTTCCTCCAGGCCCTGTGTTTAAATTTGTGACAGTTCACTATTTCCTCCAGGCCCTGTGTTTAAATTTGTGACAGTTCACTATTTCCTCCAGGCCCTGTGTTTAAAATTGTGACAGTTCAGTATTTCCTCCAGTCCCTGTGTTTAAATTTGTGACAGTTCAGTATTTCCTCCAGGCCTTGTGTTTAAATTTGTGACAGTTCAGTATTTCCTCCAGTCCCTGTGTTTAAATTTGTGACAGTTCAGTATTTCCTCCAGGCCTTGTGTTTAAATTTGTGACAGTTCAGTATTTCCTCCAGGCCCTGTGTTTAAATTTGTGACAGTTCACTATTTCCTCCAGGCCCTGTGTTTAAATTTGTGACAGTTCACTATTTCCTCCAGGCCTTGTGTTTAAATTTGTGACAGTTCAGTATTTCCTCCAGGCCTTGTGTTTAAATTTGTGACAGATCAGTATTTCCTCCAGGCCTTGTGTTTAAATTTGTGACAGTTCAGTAATTACTCCAGGCCCTGTGTTTAAATTTGTGACAGTTCAGTATTTCCTCCAGGCCCTGTGTTTAAATTTGTGACAGTTCAGTATTTCCTCCAGGCCTTGTGTTTAAATTTGTGACAGTTCAGTATTTCCTCCAGGCCCTGTGTTTAAATTTGTGACAGATCAGTATTTCCTCCAGGCCTTGTGTTTAAATTTGTGACAGTTCAGTATTTACTCCAGGCCCTGTGTTTAAATTTGTGACAGTTCAGTATTTCCTCCAGGCCCTGTGTTTAAATTTGTGACAGTTCAGTATTTCCTCCAGGCCTTGTGTTTAAATTTGTGACAGTTCAGTATTTCCTCCAGGCCCTGTGTTTAAATTTGTGACTGTTCAGTATTTCCTCCAGGCCCTGTGTTTAAATTTGTGACAGTTCAGTATTTCCTCCAGGCCCTGTGTTTAAATTTGTGACAGTTCAGTATTTCCTCCAGGCCCTGTGTTTAAATTTGTGACAGTTCAGTATTTCCTCCAGGCTCTGTGTTTAAATTGGTGAGAGTTCAGTATTTCCTCCAGGCCCTGTGTTTAAATTTGTGACAGTTCAGTATTTCCTCCAGGCCCTGTGTTTAAATTTGTGACAGTTCAGTATTTCCTCCAGGCCTTGTGTTTAAATTTGTGACAGTTCAGTATTTCCCTCCAGGCCTTGTGTTTAAATTTGTGACAGTTCAGTATTTCCTCCAGTCCCTGTGTTTAAATTTGTGACAGTTCAGTATTTCCTCCAGGCCCTGTGTTTAAATTTGTGACAGTTCAGTATTTCCTCCAGGCCTTGTGTTTAAATTTGTGACAGTTCAGTATTTCCTCCAGGCCCTGTGTTTAAATTTGTGACAGTTCAGTATTTCCTCCAGGCCTTGTGTTTAAATTTGTGACAGTTCAGTATTTCCTCCAGGCCTTGTGTTTAAATTTGTGACAGTTCAGTATTTCCTCCAGGCTCTGTGTTTAAATTTGTGACAGTTCAGTATTTCCTCCAGGCCTTGTGTTTAAATTTGTGACAGATCAGTATTTCCTCCAGACCCTGTGTTTAAATTTGTGACAGTTCAGTATTTCCTCCAGGCCTTGTGTTTAAATTTGTGACAGATCAGTATTTCCTCCAGGCCCTGTGTTTAAATTTGTGACAGTTCAGTATTTCCTCCAGGCCCTGTGTTTAAATTTGTGACAGTTCAGTATTTCCTCCAGGCCTTGTGTTTAAATTTGTGACAGTTCAGTATTTCCTCCAGGCCCTGTGTTTAAATTTGTGACAGATCAGTATTTCCTCCAGACCCTGTGTTTAAATTTGTGACAGTTCAGTATTTCCTCCAGGCCTTGTGTTTAAATTTGTGACAGATCATTATTTCCTCCAGACCCTGTGTTTAAATTTGTGACAGTTCAGTATTTCCTCCAGGCCTTGTGTTTAAATTTGTGACAGTTCAGTATTTACTCCAGGCACTGTGTTTAAATTTGTGACAGTTCAGTATTTCCTCCAGGCCCTGTGTTTAAATTTGTGACAGTTCAGTATTCCCTCCAGGACTTGTGTCTAAATTTGTGACAGTTCAGTATTTCCTCCAGACCCTGTGTTTAAATTTGTGACAGTTCAGTATTTCCTCCAGGCCCTGTGTTTAAATTTGTGACAGTTCAGTATTTCCTCCAGGCCTTGTGTTTAAATTTGTGACAGTTCAGTATTTCCTCCAGGCTCTGTGTTTAAATTTGTGACAGTTCAGTATTTCCTCCAGGCCCTGTGTTTAAATTTGTGACAGTTCAGTATTTCCTCCAGGCCTTGTGTTTAAATTTGTGACAGTTCAGTATTTCCTCCAGGCCCTGTCTTTTAATTTGTGACAGTTCAGTATTTCCTGCAGGCCCTGTGTTTAAATTTGTGACAGTTCAGTATTTCCTCCAGGCCCTGTGTTTAAAGTTGTGACAGTTCAGTATTTCCTCCAGGCTCTGTGTTTAAATTTGTGACAGTTCAGTATTTCCTCCAGGCCTTGTGTTTAAATTTGTGACAGATCAGTATTTCCTCCAGGCCCTGTGTTTAAATTTGTGACAGATCAGTATTTCCTCCAGGCCCTGTGTTTAAATTTGTGACAGTTCAGTATTTCCTCCAGGCCCTGTGTTTAAATTTGTGACAGTTCAGTATTTCCTCCAGGCCTTGTGTTTAAATTTGTGACAGTTCAGTATTTCCTCCAGGCCCTGTGTTTAAATTTGTGACAGATCAGTATTTCCTCCAGACCCTGTGTTTAAATTTGTGACAGTTCAGTATTTCCTCCAGGCCTTGTGTTTAAATTTGTGACAGTTCAGTATTTCCTCCAGACCCTGTGTTTAAATTTGTGACAGTTCAGTATTTCCTCCAGGCCTTGTGTTTAAATTTGTGACAGTTCAGTATTTACTCCAGGCACTGTGTTTAAATTTGTGACAGTTCAGTATTTCCTCCAGGCCCTGTGTTTAAATTTGTGACAGTTCAGTATTCCCTCCAGGACTTGTGTCTAAATTTGTGACAGTTCAGTATTTCCTCCAGACCCTGTGTTTAAATTTGTGACAGTTCAGTATTTCCTCCAGGCCTTGTGTTTAAATTTGTGACAGTTCAGTATTTCCTCCAGGCCTTGTGTTTAAATTTGTGACAGTTCAGTATTTCCTCCAGGCTCTGTGTTTAAATTTGTGACAGTTCAGTATTTCCTCCAGGCCCTGTGTTTAAATTTGTGACAGTTCAGTATTTCCTCCAGGCCTTGTGTTTAAATTTCTGACAGTTCAGTATTTCCTCCAGGCCCTGTCTTTTAATTTGTGACAGTTCAGTATTTCCTGCAGGCCCTGTGTTTAAATTTGTGACAGTTCAGTATTTCCTCCAGGCCCTGTGTTTAAATTTGTGACAGTTCAGTATTTCCTCCAGGCCTTGTGTTTAAATTTCTGACAGTTCAGTATTTCCTCCAGGCCCTGTCTTTTAATTTGTGACAGTTCAGTATTTCCTGCAGGCCCTGTGTTTAAATTTGTGACAGTTCAGTATTTCCTCCAGGCCTTGTGTTTAAATTTGTGACAGTTCAGTATTTCCTCCAGGCCCTGTGTTTAAATTTGTGACAGTTCAGTATTTCCTCCAGGCCTTGTGTTTAAATTTGTGACAGTTCAGTATTTCCTCCAGGCCTTGTGTTTAAATTTGTGACAGTTCAGTATTTCCTCCAGGCTCTGTGTTTAAATTTGTGACAGTTCAGTATTTCCTCCAGGCCCTGTGTTTAAATTTGTGACAGTTCAGTATTTCCTCCAGGCCTTGTGTTTAAATTTCTGACAGTTCAGTATTTCCTCCAGGCCCTGTCTTTTAATTTGTGACAGTTCAGTATTTCCTGCAGGCCCTGTGTTTAAATTTGTGACAGTTCAGTATTTACACCAGGCCCTGTGTTTAAATTTGTGACAGATCAGTATTTCCTCCAGGCCCTGTGTTTAAATTTGTGACAGTTCAGTATTTCCTCCAGGCCTTGTGTTTAAATTTGTGACAGTTCAGTATTTCCTCCAGGCCTTGTGTTTAAATTTGTGACAGTTCAGTATTTACTCCAGGCCCTGTGTTTAAATTTGTGACAGTTCAGTATTTCCTCCAGGCCTTGTGTTTAAATTTGTGACAGTTCAGTATTTCCTCCAGGCCCTGTCTTTTAATTTGTGACAGTTCAGTATTTCCTCCAGGCCCTGTGTTTAAATTTGTGACAGTTCAGTATTTCCTCCAGGCTCTGTGTTTAAATTGGTGAGAGTTCAGTATTTCCTCCAGGCCCTGTGTTTAAATTTGTGACAGTTCAGTATTTCCTCCAGGCCCTGTGTTTAAATTTGTGACAGTTCAGTATTTCCTCCAGGCCTTGTGTTTAAATTTGTGACAGTTCAGTATTTCCCTCCAGGCCTTGTGTTTAAATTTGTGACAGTTCAGTATTTCCTCCAGTCCCTGTGTTTAAATTTGTGACAGTTCAGTATTTCCTCCAGGCCTTGTGTTTAAATTTGTGACAGTTCAGTATTTCCTCCAGGCCCTGTGTTTAAATTTGTGACAGTTCAGTATTTCCTCCAGTCCCTGTGTTTAAATTTGTGACAGTTCAGTATTCCCTCCAGGCCTTGTGTTTAAATTTGTGACAGTTCAGTATTTCCTCCAGGCCCTGTGTTTAAATTTGTGACAGTTCAGTATTTCCTCCAGGCCCTGTGTTTAAATTTGTGACAGTTCAGTATTTCCTCCAGGCTCTGTGTTTAAATTTGTGACAGTTCAGTATTTCCTCCAGGCCTTGTGTTTAAATTTGTGACAGTTCAGTATTTCCTCCAGGCCTTGTGTTTAAATTTGTGACAGTTCAGTATTTCCTCCAGGCCCTGTGTTTAAATTTGTGACAGTTCAGTATTTCCTCCAGACCCTGTGTTTAAATTTGTGACAGTTCAGTATTTCCTCCAGGCCTTGTGTTTAAATTTGTGACAGATCAGTATTTCCTCCAGGCCCTGTGTTTAAATTTGTGACAGTTCAGTATTTCCTCCAGGCCTTGTGTTTAAATTTGTGACAGTTCAGTATTTCCTCCAGACCCCGTGTTTAAATTTGTGACAGTTCAGTATTTCCTCCAGGCCTTGTGTTTAAATTTGTGACAGTTCAGTATTTCCTCCAGGCCCTGTGTTTAAATTTGTGACAGATCAGTATTTCCTCCAGACCCTGTGTTTAAATTTGTGACAGTTCAGTATTTCCTCCAGGCCTTGTGTTTAAATTTGTGACAGATCATTATTTCCTCCAGACCCTGTGTTTAAATTTGTGACAGTTCAGTATTTCCTCCAGGCCTTGTGTTTAAATTTGTGACAGTTCAGTATTTACTCCAGGCACTGTGTTTAAATTTGTGACAGTTCAGTATTTCCTCCAGGCCCTGTGTTTAAATTTGTGACAGTTCAGTATTCCCTCCAGGACTTGTGTCTAAATTTGTGACAGTTCAGTATTTCCTCCAGACCCTGTGTTTAAATTTGTGACAGTTCAGTATTTCCTCCAGGCACTGTGTTTAAATTTGTGACAGTTCAGTATTTCCTCCAGGCCTTGTGTTTAAATTTGTGACAGTTCAGTATTTCCTCCAGACCTTGTGTTTAAATTTGTGACAGTTCAGTCTTTCCTCCAGGCCTTGTGTTTAAATTTGTGACAGTTCAGTATTTCCTCCAGGCCTTGTGTTTAAATTTGTGACAGTTCAGTATTTCCTCCAGGCCTTGTGTTTAAATTTGTGACAGTTCAGTATTTCCTCCAGGCTCTGTGTTTAAATTTGTGACAGTTCAGTATTTCCTCCAGGCCCTGTGTTTAAATTTGTGACAGTTCAGTATTTCCTCCAGGCCTTGTGTTTAAATTTCTGACAGTTCAGTATTTCCTCCAGGCCTTGTGTTTAAATTTGTGACAGTTCAGTATTTCCTCCAGGCCCTGTGTTTAAATTTGTGACAGTTCAGTATTTCCTCCAGGCCTTGTGTTTAAATTTGTGACAGTTCAGTATTTCCTCCAGCCCCTGTGTTTAAATTTGTGACAGTTCAGTATTTCCTCCAGGCCTTGTGTTTAAATTTGTGACAGTTCAGTATTTCCTCCAGGCCCTGTGTTTAAATTTGTGACAGTTCAGTATTTACTCCAGGCCCTGTGTTTAAATTTGTGACAGATCAGTATTTCCTCCAGGCCTTGTGTTTAAATTTGTGACAGTTCAGTATTTCCTCCAGGCCTTGTGTTTAAATTTGTGACAGTTCAGTATTTACTCCAGGCCCTGTGTTTAAATTTGTGACAGTTCAGTATTTCCTCCAGGCCTTGTGTTTAAATTTGTGACAGTTCAGTATTTCCTCCAGGCCCTATGTTTAAATTTGTGACATTTCAGTATTCCCTCCAGGCCTTGTGTTTAAATTTGTGACAGTTCAGTATTTCCTCCAGGCCCTGTCTTTTAATTTGTGACAGTTCAGTATTTCCTGCAGGCCCTGTGTTTAAATTTGTGACAGTTCAGTATTTACTCCAGGCCCTGTGTTTAAATTTGTGACAGATCAGTATTTCCTCCAGGCCTTGTGTTTAAATTTGTGACAGTTCAGTATTTCCTCCAGGCCTTGTGTTTAAATTTGTGACAGTTCAGTATTTACTCCAGGCCCTGTGTTTAAATTTGTGACAGTTCAGTATTTCCTCCAGGCCTTGTGTTTAAATTTGTGACAGTTCAGTATTTCCTCCAGGCCCTGTGTTTAAACTTGTGACAGTTCAGTATTTCCTCCAGGCCCTGTGTTTAAATTTGTGACAGTTCAGTATTTCCTCCAGGCCCTGTGTTTAAATTTGTGACAGTTCAGTATTTCCTCCAGGCCCTGTGTTTAAATTTGTGACAGCTCAGTATTTCCTCCAGGCCCTGTGTTTAAATTTGTGACAGCTCAGTATTTCCTACAGGCCCTGTGTTTAAATTTGTGACAGCTCAGTATTTCCTCCAGGCCCTGTGTTTAAAGTTGTGACATCTCAGAACTTCCCTCAGGACCTGTCTTTGAGGTTGTGACAGCTCAATATTTCCCCCAGGGCCTGTGTTTTCATTTGTGACAGTTCAGTATTTCCACCAGGCCCTGTGTTTAAAGTTGTGACAGTTCAGTATTTCCTCCAGGCCCTGTGTTTAAATTTGTGACAGTTCAGTATTTCCTCCAGGCCTTGTGTTTAAATTTGTGACAGTTCAGTATTTCCTCCAGGCCTTGTGTTTAAATTTGTGACAGTTCAGTATTTCCCTCCAGGCCCTGTGTTTAAATTTGTGACAGTTCAGTATTTCCTCCAGACCTTGTGTTGAAAGTTGTGACAGTTCAGTATTTCCTCCAGGCCCTGTGTTTAAATTTGTGACAGTTCAGTATTTCCTCCAGGCCCTGTGTTTAAATTTGTGACAGTTCAGTATTTCCTCCAGGCCTTGTGTTTAAATTTGTGACAGTTCAGTATTTCCTCCAGGCCTTGTGTTTAAATTTGTGACAGTTCAGCATTTCCCTCCAGGCCCTGTGTTTAAATTTGTGACAGTTCAGTATTTCCTCCAGACCTTGTGTTGAAAGTTGTGACAGTTCAGTATTTCCTCCAGGCCCTGTGTTTAAATTTGTGACAGTTCAGTATTTCCTCCAGGCCTTGTGTTTAAATTTGTGACAGTTCAGTATTTCCTCCAGGCCCTGTGTTTAAATTTGTGACAGTTCAGTATTTCCTCCAGGCCCTGTGTTTAAATTTGTGACAGTTCAGTATTTCCTCCAGGCCTTGTGTTTAAATTTGTGACAGTTCAGTATTTCCTCCAGGCCTTGTGTTTAAATTTGTGACAGTTCAGTATTTCCTCCAGGCCTTGTGTTTAAATTTGTGACAGTTCAGTATTTCCTCCAGGCCCTGTGTTTAAATTTGTGACAGTTCAGTATTTCCTCCAGGCCTTGTGTTTAAATTTGTGACAGTTCAGTCTTTCCTCCAGACCCTGTGTTTAATGTTGTGACAGTTCAGTATTTCCTCCAGGCCCTGTGTTTAAATTTGTGACAGTTCAGTATTTCCTCCAGGAACTGTGTTTAATGTTGTGACAGTTCAGTATTTACTCCAGGCCCTGTGTTTAAATTTGTGACAGTTCAGTATTTCCTCCAGGCCTTGTGTTTAAATTTGTGACAGTTCAGTATTTCCTCCAGGCCCTATGTTTAAATTTGTGACATTTCAGTATTCCATCCAGGCCTTGTGTTTAAATTTGTGACAGTTCAGTATTTCCTCCAGGCCCTGTCTTTTAATTTGTGACTGTTCAGTATTTCCTCCAGGCCCTGTGTTTAAATTTGTGACAGTTCAGTATTTCCTCCAGGCCCTGTGTTTAAATTTGTGACAGTTCAGTATTTCCTCCAGGCTCTGTGTTTAAATTGGTGAGAGTTCAGTATTTCCTCCAGGCCCTGTGTTTAAATTTGTGACAGTTCAGTATTTCCTCCAGGCCCTGTGTTTAAATTTGTGACAGTTCAGTATTTCCTCCAGGCCTTGTGTTTAAATTTGTGACAGTTCAGTATTTCCCTCCAGGCCTTGTGTTTAAATTTGTGACAGTTCAGTATTTCCTCCAGACCCTGTGTTTAAATTTGTGACAGTTCAGTATTTCCTCCAGGCCTTGTGTTTAAATTTGTGACAGTTCAGTATTTCCCTCCAGGCCTTGTGTTTAAATTTGTGACAGTTCAGTATTTCCTCCAGGCCCTGTGTTTAAATTTGTGACAGTTCAGTATTTCCTCCAGGCCTTGTGTTTAAATTTGTGACAGTTCAGTATTTCCTCCAGGCCTTGTGTTTAAATTTGTGAGAGTTCAGTATTTCCTCCAGGCCTTGTGTTTAAATTTGTGACAGTTCAGTATTTCCTCCAGGCCCTGTGTTTAAATTTGTGACAGTTCAGTATTTCCTCCAGTCCCTGTGTTTAAATTTGTGACAGTTCAGTATTCCCTCCAGGCCTTGTGTTTAAATTTGTGACAGTTCAGTATTTCCTCCAGGCCCTGTGTTTAAATTTGTGACATTTCAGTATTTCCTCCAGGCCCTGTGTTTAAATTTGTGACAGTTCAGTATTTCCTCCAGGCTCTGTGTTTAAATTTGTGACAGTTCAGTATTTCTTCCAGGCCTTGTGTTTAAATTTGTGACAGATCAGTATTTCCTCCAGACCCTGTGTTTAAATTTGTGACAGTTCAGTATTTCCTCCAGGCCTTGTGTTTAAATTTGTGACAGATCAGTATTTCCTCCAGGCCCTGTGTTTAAATTTGTGACAGTTCAGTATTTCCTCCAGGCCCTGTGTTTAAATTTGTGACAGTTCAGTATTTCCTCCAGGCCTTGTGTTTAAATTTGTGACAGTTCAGTATTTCCTCCAGGCCCTGTGTTTAAATTTGTGACAGATCAGTATTTCCTCCAGACCCTGTGTTTAAATTTGTGACAGTTCAGTATTTCCTCCAGGCCTTGTGTTTAAATTTGTGACAGATCATTATTTCCTCCAGACCCTGTGTTTAAATTTGTGACAGTTCAGTATTTCCTCCAGGCCTTGTGTTTAAATTTGTGACAGTTCAGTATTTACTCCAGGCACTGTGTTTAAATTTGTGACAGTTCAGTATTTCCTCCAGGCCCTGTGTTTAAATTTGTGACAGTTCAGTATTCCCTCCAGGACTTGTGTCTAAATTTGTGACAGTTCAGTATTTCCTCCAGACCCTGTGTTTAAATTTGTGACAGTTCAGTATTTCCTCCAGGCCCTGTGTTTAAATTTGTGACAGTTCAGTATTTCCTCCAGGCCTTGTGTTTAAATTTGTGACAGTTCAGTATTTCCTCCAGGCCTTGTGTTTAAATTTGTGACAGTTCAGTATTTCCTCCAGGCCTTGTGTTTAAATTTGTGACAGTTCAGTATTTCCTCCAGGCCTTGTGTTTAAATTTGTGACAGTTCAGTATTTCCTCCAGGCCTTGTGTTTAAATTTCTGACAGTTCAGTATTTCCTCCAGGCCCTGTCTTTTAATTTGTGACAGTTCAGTATTTCCTGCAGGCCCTGTGTTTAAATTTGTGACAGTTCAGTATTTACTCCAGGCCCTGTGTTTAAATTTGTGACAGATCAGTATTTCCTCCAGGCCTTGTGTTTAAATTTGTGACAGTTCAGTATTTCCTCCAGGCCTTGTGTTTAAATTTGTGACAGTTCAGTATTTACTCCAGGCCCTGTGTTTAAATTTGTGACAGTTCAGTATTTCCTCCAGGCCTTGTGTTTAAATTTGTGACAGTTCAGTATTTCCTCCAGGCCCTATGTTTAAATTTGTGACATTTCAGTATTTCCTCCAGGCCTTGTGTTTAAATTTGTGACAGTTCAGTATTTCCCTCCAGGCCTTGTGTTTAAATTTGTGACAGTTCAGTATTTCCTCCAGGCCCTGTCTTTTAATTTGTGACAGTTCAGTATTTCCTCCAGGCCTTGTGTTTAAATTTGTGACAGTTCATTATTTCCCTCCAGGCCTTGTGTTTAAATTTGTGACAGTTCAGTATTTCCCTCCAGGCCTTGTGTTTAAATTTGTGACAGTTCAGTATTTCCTCCAGGCCCTGTCTTTTAATTTGTGACAGTTCAGTATTTCCTGCAGGCCCTGTGTTTAAATTTGTGACAGTTCAGTATTTACTCCAGGCCCTGTGTTTAAATTTGTGACAGATCAGTATTTCCTCCAGGCCTTGTGTTTAAATTTGTGACAGTTCAGTATTTCCTCCAGGCCTTGTGTTTAAATTTGTGACAGTTCAGTATTTACTCCAGGCCCTGTGTTTAAATTTGTGACAGTTCAGTATTTCCTCCAGGCCTTGTGTTTAAATTTGTGACAGTTCAGTATTTCCTCCAGGCCTTGTGTTTAAATTTGTGACAGTTCAGTATTTCCTCCAGGCCTTGTGTTTAAATTTGTGACAGTTCAGTATTTCCTCCAGGCCCTGTGTTTAAATTTGTGACAGTTCAGTATTTCCTCCAGGCCTTGTGTTTAAATTTCTGACAGTTCAGTATTTCCTCCAGGCCCTGTCTTTTAATTTGTGACAGTTCAGTATTTCCTGCAGGCCCTGTGTTTAAATTTGTGACAGTTCAGTATTTACTCCAGGCCCTGTGTTTAAATTTGTGACAGATCAGTATTTCCTCCAGGCCTTGTGTTTAAATTTGTGACAGTTCAGTATTTCCTCCAGGCCTTGTGTTTAAATTTGTGACAGTTCAGTATTTACTCCAGGCCCTGTGTTTAAATTTGTGACAGTTCAGTATTTCCTCCAGGCCTTGTGTTTAAATTTGTGACAGTTCAGTATTTCCTCCAGGCCCTATGTTTAAATTTGTGACATTTCAGTATTTCCTCCAGGCCTTGTGTTTAAATTTGTGACAGTTCAGTATTTCCCTCCAGGCCTTGTGTTTAAATTTGTGACAGTTCAGTATTTCCTCCAGGCCCTGTCTTTTAATTTGTGACAGTTCAGTATTTCCTCCAGGCCTTGTGTTTAAATTTGTGACAGTTCATTATTTCCCTCCAGGCCTTGTGTTTAAATTTGTGACAGTTCAGTATTTCCCTCCAGGCCTTGTGTTTAAATTTGTGACAGTTCAGTATTTCCTCCAGGCCCTGTCTTTTAATTTGTGACAGTTCAGTATTTCCTGCAGGCCCTGTGTTTAAATTTGTGACAGTTCAGTATTTACTCCAGGCCCTGTGTTTAAATTTGTGACAGATCAGTATTTCCTCCAGGCCTTGTGTTTAAATTTGTGACAGTTCAGTATTTCCTCCAGGCCTTGTGTTTAAATTTGTGACAGTTCAGTATTTACTCCAGGCCCTGTGTTTAAATTTGTGACAGTTCAGTATTTCCTCCAGGCCTTGTGTTTAAATTTGTGACAGTTCAGTATTTCCTCCAGGCCCTGTGTTTAAACTTGTGACAGTTCAGTATTTCCTCCAGGCCCTGTGTTTAAATTTGTGACAGTTCAGTATTTCCTCCAGGCCCTGTGTTTAAATTTGTGACAGTTCAGTATTTCCTCCAGGCCCTGTGTTTAAATTTGTGACAGCTCAGTATTTCCTCCAGGCCCTGTGTTTAAATTTGTGACAGCTCAGTATTTCCTCCAGGCCCTGTGTTTAAATTTGTGACAGCTCAGTATTTCCTCCAGGCCCTGTGTTTAAAGTTGTGACATCTCAGAACTTCCCTCAGGACCTGTCTTTGAGGTTGTGACAGCTCAATATTTCCTCCAGGCCCTGTGTTTAAATTTGTGACAGTTCAGTATTTCCTCCAGGCCTTGTGTTTAAATTTGTGACAGTTCAGTATTTCCTCCAGGCCTTGTGTTTAAATTTGTGACAGTTCAGTATTTCCCTCCAGGCCCTGTGTTTAAATTTGTGACAGTTCAGTATTTCCTCCAGACCTTGTGTTGAAAGTTGTGACAGTTCAGTATTTCCTCCAGGCCCTGTGTTTAAATTTGTGACAGTTCAGTATTTCCTCCAGGCCCTGTGTTTAAATTTGTGACAGTTCAGTATTTCCTCCAGGCCTTGTGTTTAAATTTGTGACAGTTCAGTATTTCCTCCAGGCCTTGTGTTTAAATTTGTGACAGTTCAGTATTTCCCTCCAGGCCCTGTGTTTAAATTTGTGACAGTTCAGTATTTCCTCCAGGCCTTGTGTTTAAATTTGTGACAGTTCAGTATTTCCTCCAGGCCTTGTGTTTAAATTTGTGACAGTTCAGTATTTCCTCCAGACCTTGTGTTGAAAGTTGTGACAGTTCAGTATTTCCTCCAGGCCCTGTGTTTAAATTTGTGACAGTTCAGTATTTCCTCCAGGCCTTGTGTTTAAATTTGTGACAGTTCAGTATTTCCTCCAGGCCCTGTGTTTAAATTTGTGACAGTTCAGTATTTCCTCCAGGCCCTGTGTTTAAATTTGTGACAGTTCAGTATTTCCTCCAGGCCCTGTGTTTAAATTTGTGACAGTTCAGTATTTCCTCCAGGCCTTGTGTTTAAATTTGTGACAGTTCAGTATTTCCTCCAGGCCTTGTGTTTAAATTTGTGACAGTTCAGTATTTCCTCCAGGCCCTGTGTTTAAATTTGTGACAGTTCAGTATTTCCTCCAGGCCTTGTGTTTAAATTTGTGACAGTTCAGTCTTTCCTCCAGACCCTGTGTTTAATGTTGTGACAGTTCAGTATTTCCTCCAGGCCCTGTGTTTAAATTTGTGACAGTTCAGTATTTCCTCCAGGAACTGTGTTTAATGTTGTGACAGTTCAGTATTTCCTCCAGGCCCTGTGTTTAAATTTGTGACAGTTCAGTATTTCCTCCAGGCCTTGTGTTTAAAGTTGTGACAGTTCAGTCGTTCCTGGCCCTGTGTTTAAATTTGTGACAGTTCAGTATTCCCTCCAGGCCTTGTGTTTACATTTGTGACAGTTCAGTATTTCCTCCAGGCCTTGTGTTTAAATTTGTGACAGTTCAGTATTTCCTCCAGGCCCTGTGTTTAAAGTTGTGACAGTTCAGTCGTTCCTGGCCCTGTGTTTAAATTTGTGACAGTTCAGTATTCCCTCCAGGCCTTGTGTTTAAATTTGTGACAGTTCAGTATTTCCTCCAGGCCTTGTCTTTTAATTTGTGACAGTTCAGTATTTCCTCCAGGCCTTGTGTTTAAATTTGTGACAGCTCAGTATTTCCTCCAGGCCCTGTGTTTAAATTTGTGACAGTTCAGTATTTCCTCCAGGCCCTGTGTTTAAATTTGTGACAGTTCAGTATTTCCTCCAGGCCCTGTGTTTAAATTTGTGACAGCTCAGTATTTCCTCCAGGCCTTGTGTTTAAATTTGTGACAGTTCAGTATTTCCTCCAGGCCTTGTGTTTAAATTTGTGACAGTTCAGTATTTCCTCCAGACCCTGTGTTTAAATTTGTGACAGTTCAGTATTTCCTCCAGGCCCTGTGTTTAAATTTGTGACAGTTCAGTATTTCCTCCAGGCCCTGTGTTTAAATTTGTGACAGCTCAGTATTTCCTCCAGGCCTTGTGTTTAAATTTGTGCCAGTTCAGTATTTCCTCCAGGCCTTGTGTTTAAATTTGTGACAGTTCAGTATTTCCTCCAGACCCTGTGTTTAAATTTGTGACAGTTCAGTATTTCCTCCAGGCCTTGTGTTTAAATTTGTGACAGTTCAGTATTTCCTCCAGGCCCTTTGTTTAAATTTGTGACAGTTCAGTATTTCCTCCAGACCCTGTGTTTAAATTTGTGACAGTTCAGTATTTCCTCCAGGCCCTTTGTTTATATTTGTGACAGTTCAGTATTTACTCCAGGCCTTGTGTTTAAATTTGTGACAGTTCAGTATTTCCTCCAGGCCCTGTGTTTAAATTTGTGACTGTTCAGTATTTCCTCCAGGCCCTGTGTTTAAATTTGTGACAGTTCAGTATTTCCTCCAGGCCTTGTGTTTAAATTTGTGACAGTTCAGTATTTCCTCCAGGCCCTGTGTTTAAATTTGTGACAGTTCAGTATTTCCTCCAGGCCTTGTGTTTAAATTTGTGACATTTCAGTATTTCCTCCAGACCCTGTGTTTAAATTTGTGACAGTTCAGTATTTCCTCCAGGCCTTGTGTTTAAATTTGTGACATTTCAGTATTTCCTCCAGACCCTGTGTTTAAATTTGTGACAGTTCAGTATTTCCTCCAGGCCCTGTGTTTAAATTTGTGACAGTTCAGTATTTCCTCCTGGCCTTGTGTTTAAATTTGTGGCAGTTCAGTATTTCCTCCAGGCCTTGTGTTTAAATTTGTGACAGTTCAGTATTTCCTCCAGGCCTTGTGTTTAAATTTGTGACAGTTCAGTATTTCCTCCAGGCCCTGTGTTTAAATTTGTGAACGTTCAGTATTTCCTCCAGGCCTTGTGTTTAAATTTGTGACAGTTCAGTATTTCCTCCAGGCCTTGTGTTTAAATTTGTGACAGTTCAGTATTTCCTCCAGACCCTGTGTTTAAATTTGTGACAGTTCAGTATTTCCCTCCAGGACCTGTGTTTAAATTTGTGACATTTCAGTATTTCCTCCAGGCCTTGTGTTTAAATTTGTCACAGTTCAGTATTTCCTCCAGGCCCTGTGTTTAAATTTGTGACAGTTCAGTATTTACTCCAGGCCCTGTGTTTAAATTTGTGACAGTTCAGTATTTCCTCCAGGCCTTGTGTTTAAATTTGTGACAGTTCAGTATTTCCTCCAGCCCCTGTGTTTAAATTTGTGACAGTTCAGTATTTCCTCCAGGCCCTGTGTTTAAATTTGTGACAGTTCAGTATTTCCTCCAGGCCCTGTGTTTAAATTTGTGACAGTTCAGTATTTCCTCCAGGCCCTGTGTTTAAATTTGTGACAGTTCAGTATTTCCCTCCAGGCCTTGTGTTTAAATTTGTGACAGTTCAGTATTTCCTCCAGGCCTTGTGTTTAAATTTGTGAGAGTTGAGTGTTTCCTCCAGGCCTTGTGTTTAAATTAGTGACAGTTCAGTATTTCCTCCAGGCCTTGTGTTTAAATTTGTGACAGTTCAGTATTTCCTCCAGGCCTTGTGTTTAAATTTGTGACATTTCAGTATTTCCTCCAGGACCTGTGTTTAAATTTGTGACAGTTCAGTATTTCCTCCAGGCCCTGTGTTTAAATTTGTGACAGTTCAGTATTTCCTCCAGGCCTTGTGTTTAAATTTGTGACAGTTCAGTATTTCCTCCAGGCCTTGTGTTTAAATTTGTGACAGTTCAGTATTTCCTCCAGGCCCTGTGTTTAAATTTGTGACAGTTCAGTATTTCCTCCAGGCCTTGTGTTTAAATTTGTGACAGTTCAGTATTTCCTCCAGGCCTTGTGTTTAAATTTGTGACAGTTCAGTATTTCCTCCAGGCCTTGTGTTTAAATTTGTGACAGTTCAGTATTTCCCTCCAGGCCTTGTGTTTAAATTTGTGACAGTTCAGTATTTCCTCCAGGCCCTGTGTTTACATTTGTGACAGTTCAGTATTTCCTCCAGGCCTTGTGTTTAAATTTGTGACATTTCAGTATTTCCTCCAGGACCTGTGTTTAAATTTGTGACAGTTCAGTATTTCCTCCAGGCCTTGTGTTTAAATTTGTGACAGTTCAGTATTTCCTCCAGGCCTTGTGTTTAAATTTGTGACAGTTCAGTATTTCCTCCAGGCCCTGTGTTTAAATTTGTGACAGCTCAGTATTTCCTCCAGGCCCTGTGTTTAAATTTGTGACAGCTCAGTATTTCCTCCAGGCCCTGTGTTTAAAGTTGTGACATCTCAGAACTTCCCTCAGGACCTGTCTTTGAGGTTGTGACAGCTCAATATTTCCCCCAGGGCCTGTGTTTTCATTTGTGACAGTTCAGTATTTCCACCAGGCCCTGTGTTTAAAGTTGTGACAGTTCAGTATTTCCTCCAGGCCCTGTGTTTAAATTTGTGACAGTTCAGTATTTCCTCCAGGCCTTGTGTTTAAATTTGTGACAGTTCAGTATTTCCTCCAGGCCTTGTGTTTAAATTTGTGACAGTTCAGTATTTACTCCAGGCCTTGTGTTTAAATTTGTGACAGTTCAGTATTTCCCTCCAGGCCCTGTGTTTAAATTTGTGACAGTTCAGTATTTCCTCCAGACCTTGTGTTGAAAGTTGTGACAGTTCAGTATTTCCTCCAGGCCCTGTGTTTAAATTTGTGACAGTTCAGTACTTCCTCCAGGCCCTGTGTTTAAATTTGTGACAGTTCAGTATTTCCTCCAGGCCTTGTGTTTAAATTTGTGACAGTTCAGTATTTCCTCCAGGCCTTGTGTTTAAATTTGTGACAGTTCAGTATTTCCCTCCAGGCCCTGTGTTTAAATTTGTGACAGTTCAGTATTTCCTCCAGACCTTGTGTTGAAAGTTGTGACAGTTCAGTATTTCCTCCAGGCCCTGTGTTTAAATTTGTGACAGTTCAGTATTTCCTCCAGGCCTTGTGTTTAAATTTGTGACAGTTCAGTATTTCCTCCAGGCCCTGTGTTTAAATTTGTGACAGTTCAGTATTTCCTCCAGGCCCTGTGTTTAAATTTGTGACAGTTCAGTATTTCCTCCAGGCCCTGTGTTTAAATTTGTGACAGTTCAGTATTTCCTCCAGGCCTTGTGTTTAAATTTGTGACAGTTCAGTATTTCCTCCAGGCCTTGTGTTTAAATTTGTGACAGTTCAGTATTTCCTCCAGGCCCTGTGTTTAAATTTGTGACAGTTCAGTATTTCCTCCAGGCCTTGTGTTTAAATTTGTGACAGTTCAGTCTTTCCTCCAGACCCTGTGTTTAATGTTGTGACAGTTCAGTATTTCCTCCAGGCCCTGTGTTTAAATTTGTGACAGTTCAGTATTTCCTCCAGGAACTGTGTTTAATGTTGTGACAGTTCAGTATTTCCTCCAGGCCCTGTGTTTAAATTTGTGACAGTTCAGTATTTCCTCCAGGCCTTGTGTTTAAATTTGTGACAGTTCAGTATTTCCTCCAGGCCCTGTGTTTAAATTTGTGACAATTCAGTATTTCCTCCAGGCCCTGTGTTTAAAGTTGTGACAGTTCAGTCGTTCCTGGCCCTGTGTTTAAATTTGTGACAGTTCAGTATTCCCTCCAGGCCTTGTGTTTACATTTGTGACAGTTCAGTATTTCCTCCAGGCCTTGTGTTTAAATTTGTGACAGTTCAGTATTTCCTCCAGGCCTTGTGTTTACATTTGTGACAGTTCAGTATTTCCTCCAGGCCCTGTGTTTAAATTTGTGACAGTTCAGTATTTCCTCCAGGCCTTGTGTTTAAATTTGTTACAGTTCAGTATTTCCTCCAGGCCTTGTGTTTAAATTTGTTACAGTTCAGTATTTCCTCCAGGCCTTGTGTTTAAATTTGTGACAGTTCAGTATTTCCTCCAGGCCTTGTCTTTTAATTTGTGACAGTTCAGTATTTCCTCCAGGCCTTGTGTTTAAATTTGTGACAGCTCAGTTTTTCCTCCAGGCCCTGTGTTTAAATTTGTGACAGTTCAGTATTTCCTCCAGGCCCTGTGTTTAAATTTGTGACAGTTCAGTATTTCCTCCAGGCCCTGTGTTTAAATTTGTGACAGCTCAGTATTTCCTCCAGGCCTTGTGTTTAAATTTGTGACAGTTCAGTATTTCCTCCAGGCCATGTGTTTAAATTTGTGACAGTTCAGTATTTCCTCCAGACCCTGTGTTTAAATTTGTGACAGTTCAGTATTTCCTCCAGGCCTTGTGTTTAAATTTGTGACAGTTCAGTATTTCCTCCAGGCCCTTTGTTTAAATTTGTGACAGTTCAGTATTTCCTCCAGACCCTGTGTTTAAATTTGTGACAGTTCAGTATTTCCTCCAGGCCCTTTGTTTATATTTGTGACAGTTCAGTATTTACTCCAGGCCTTGTGTTTAAATTTGTGACAGTTCAGTATTTCCTCCAGGCCCTGTGTTTAAATTTGTGACTGTTCAGTATTTCCTCCAGGCCCTGTGTTTAAATTTGTGACAGTTCAGTATTTCCTCCAGGCCTTGTGTTTAAATTTGTGACAGTTCAGTATTTCCTCCAGGCCCTGTGTTTAAATTTGTGACAGTTCAGTATTTCCTCCAGGCCTTGTGTTTAAATTTGTGACATTTCAGTATTTCCTCCAGACCCTGTGTTTAAATTTGTGACAGTTCAGTATTCCCTCCAGGCCTTGTGTTTAAATTTGTGACATTTCAGTATTTCCTCCAGACCCTGTGTTTAAATTTGTGACAGTTCAGTATTTCCTCCAGGCCCTGTGTTTAAATTTGTGACAGTTCAGTATTTCCTCCTGGCCTTGTGTTTAAATTTGTGGCAGTTCAGTATTTCCTCCAGGCCTTGTGTTTAAATTTGTGAGAGTTGAGTGTTTCCTCCAGGCCTTGTGTTTAAATTAGTGACAGTTCAGTATTTCCTCCAGGCCTTGTGTTTAAATTTGTGACAGTTCAGTATTTCCTCCAGGCCTTGTGTTTAAATTTGTGACATTTCAGTATTTCCTCCAGGACCTGTGTTTAAATTTGTGACAGTTCAGTATTTCCTCCAGGCCCTGTGTTTAAATTTGTGACAGTTCAGTATTTCCTCCAGGCCTTGTGTTTAAATTTGTGACAGTTCAGTATTTCCTCCAGGCCTTGTGTTTAAATTTGTGACAGTTCAGTATTCCCTCCAGGCCTTGTGTTTAAATTTGTGACAGTTCAGTATTTCCTCCAGGCCCTGTGTTTAAATTTGTGACAGTTCAGTATTTCCTCCAGGCCCTGTGTTTAAATTTGTGACAGTTCAGTATTTCCTCCAGGCCTTGTGTTTAAATTTGTGACAGTTCAGTATTTCCTCCAGGCCTTGTGTTTAAATTTGTGACAGTTCAGTATTTACTCCAGGCCTTGTGTTTAAATTTGTGACAGTTCAGTATTTCCCTCCAGGCCTTGTGTTTAAATTTGTGACAGTTCAGTATTTCCTCCAGGCCCTGTGTTTACATTTGTGACAGTTCAGTATTTCCTCCAGGCCTTGTGTTTAAATTTGTGACATTTCAGTATTTCCTCCAGGACCTGTGTTTAAATTTGTGACAGTTCAGTATTTCCTCCAGGCCTTGTGTTTAAATTTGTGACAGTTCAGTATTTCCTCCAGGCCTTGTGTTTAAATATGTGACAGTTCAGTATTTCCTCCAGGCCTTGTGTTTAAATTTGTGACAGTTCAGTATTTCCTCCAGGCCCTGTGTTTAAATTTGTGACTGTTCAGTATTTCCTCCAGGCCCTGTGTTTAAATTTGTGACAGTTCAGTATTTCCTCCAGGCCTTGTGTTTAAATTTGTGACAGTTCAGTATTTCCTCCAGGCCCTGTGTTTACATTTGTGACAGTTCAGTATTTCCTCCAGGCCTTGTGTTTAAATTTGTGACAGTCAGTATTTCCTCCAGGCCTTGTGTTTAAATTTGTGACATTTCAGTATTTCCTCCAGGACCTGTGTTTAAATTTGTGACAGTTCAGTATTTCCTCCAGGCCTTGTGTTTAAATTTGTGACAGTTCAGTATTTACTCCAGGCCCTGTGTTTAAATTTGTGACAGTTCAGTATTTCCTCCAGGACCTGTGTTTAAATTTGTGACAGTTCAGTATTTCCTCCAGGCCCTGTGTTTAAAGTTGTGACAGTTCAGTATTTCCTCCAGGCCCTGTGTTTAAATTTGTGACAGTTCAGTATTTCCTCCAGGCCCTGTGTTTAAATTTGTGACAGTTCAGTATTTCCTCCAGGCCTTGTGTTTAAATTTGTGACAGATCAGTATTTCCTCCAGGCCTTGTGTTTAAATTTGTGACAGTTCAGTATTTCCTCCAGGCCTTGTGTTTAAATTTGTGACAGTTCAGTATTTCCTCCAGGCCTTGTGTTTAAATTTGTGACAGTTCAGTATTTCCTCCAGGCCTTGTGTTTAAATTTGTGACAGTTCAGTATTTCCTCCAGGCCTTGTGTTTAAATTTGTGACAGTTCAGTATTTCCTCCAGGCCTTGTGTTTAAATTTGTGACAGCCCAGAATTTCCTCCAGGCCCTGTGTTTAAAGTTGTGACAGTTCAGTATTTACTCCAGGCCCTGTGTTTAAAGTTGTGACATCTCAGAACTTCCCCCAGGACCTGTCTTTGAGGTTGTGACAGCTCAATATTTCGCCCAGGGCCTGTGTTTTCATTTGTGACAGTTCAGTATTTCCACCAGGCCTTGTGTTGAAAGTTGTGACAGTTCAGTATTTCCTCCAGGCCCTGTGTTTAAAATTGTGACTGTTCAGTCTTTCCTGGCCCTGTGTTTAAATATGCGACAGCTCAGTATTTCCCCCACGACCTGTCTTTAAATTTGTGACAGTTCAGTATTTCCCCCAGGCCTTGTGTTTAAATTTGTGGCAGGTCAGTATTTGCTCCAGGACCTGTCTTTAAATTTGTGACAGCTCAGTATTTACCCCAGGACCTGTCTTTAAATTTGCGACAGCTCAATATTTCCCCCAGGACCTGTCTTTGAAGTTGTGACAGTTCAGTATTTCCTCCAGGCCTTGTGTTTAAATTTGTGACAGTTCAATATTTCCTCCAGGCCTTGTGTTTAAATTTGTGACATTTCAGTATTTCCTCCAGGCCTTGTGTTTAAAGTTGTGACAGTTCAGTCTTTCCTCCAGGCCTTGTGTTTAAATTTGTGACATTTCAGTATTTCCTCCAGGCCTTGTGTTTAAAGTTGTGACAGTTCAGTCTTTCCTCCAGGCCTTGTGTTTAAATTTGTGACATTTCAGTATTTCCTCCAGGCCTTGTGTTTAAAGTTGTGACAGTTCAGTCTTTCCTCCAGGCCTTGTGTTTAAATTTGTGACATTTCAGTATTTCCTCCAGGCCCTGTGTTTAAATTTGTGACATTTCAGTCTTTCCTCCAGGCCTTGTGTTTAAATTTGTGACATTTCAGTATTTCCTCCAGGCCTTGTGTTTAAATTTGTGACAGTTCAGTATTTCCTCCAGGCCCTGTGTTTAAATTTGTGACAGTTCAGTATTTCCTCCAGGCCTTGTGTTTAAATTTGTGACATTTCAGTATTTCCTCCAGGCACTGTGTTTAAATTTGTGACATTTCAGTCTTTCCTCCAGGCCTTGTGTTTAAAGTTGTGACATTTCAGTATTTCCTCCAGGCCTTGTGTTTAAAGTTGTGACAGTTCAGTCTTTCCTCCAGGCCTTGTGTTTAAATTTGTGACATTTCAGTATTTCCTCCAGGCCTTGTGTTTAAAGTTGTGACAGTTCAGTATTTCCTCCAGGCCTTGTGTTTAAATTTGTAACAGTTCAGTATTTCCTCCAGACCCTGTGTTTAAATTTGTGCCTGTTCAGTATTTCCTCCAGGCCTTGTGTTTAAAGTTGTGACAGTTCAGTATTTCCTCCAGACCCTGTGTTTAAATTTGTGCCTGTTCAGTATTTCCTCCAGGCCTTGTGTTTAAAGTTGTGACAGTTCAGTATTTCCTCCAGGCCTTGTGTTTAAAGTTGTGACTGTTCAGTATTTCCTCCAGGCCTTGTGTTTAAAGTTGTGACAGTTCAGTATTTCCTCCAGGCCCTGTGTTTAAATTTGTGAGAGTTCAGTATTTCCTCCAGGCCCTGTGTTTAAATTTGTGACAGTTCAGTATTTCCTCCAGGCCCTGTGTTTAAATTTGTGACAGTTCAGTATTTCCTCCAGGCCTTGTGTTTAAATTTGTGACAGTTCAGTATTTCCTCCAGGCCCTGTGTTGAAAGTTGTGACTGTTCAGTATTTCCTCCAGGCCCTGTGTTTAAATTTGTGAGAGTTCAGTATTTCCTCCAGGCCTTGTGTTTAAATTTGTGACAGTTCAGTATTTCCTCCAGGCCCTGTGTTTAAATTTGTGACAGTTCAGTATTTCCTCCAGGCCCTGTGTTTAAATTTGTGACAGTTCAGTATTTCCTCCAGGCCTTGTGTTTAAATTTGTGACAGTTCAGTATTTCCTCCAGGCCATGTGTTTACAGTTGTGACTGTTCAGAATTTCCCACTGCCCTGTCTTTAAAGTTGTGACAGCTCAGTACTTCCCCCAGGACCTGTCTTTGAAGTTTTGACAGTTCAGTATTTCCTCCAGGCCTTGTGTTTAAATTTGTGGCAGGTCAGTATTTGCTCCAGGACCTGTGTTTAAAGTTGTGACAGCTCAATATTTCCTCCAGGCCCTGTGTTTGCATTTGCGACAGTTCAGAATTTGCTCCAGTCCCTGTGTTCAAAGTTGTGACAGCTCAGTATTTACCCCAGGACCTGTCTTTAAAGTTGTGACAGCTCAGTATTTACCCCAGGTCCTGTCTTTAAAGTTGTGACAGTTCAGTATTTACCCCCGGACCTGTCTTTAAAGTTGTGACAGTTCACTATTTCCGCCAGGACCTGTCTTTAAAGTTGTGACAGTTCAGTATTTACACCAGGACCTGTGTTTCCAGTTGTGACAGCTCACTATTTCCGCCAGGACCTGTGTTTACTGTTGTGACAGCTCACTATTTCACCCAGGACCTGTCTTTGAAGTTATGACACTCAGTGTTTCCTCCAGGCCCTGTGTTTACAGTTGTGACAGCTCAGTGTTTCCTCCAGGACCTGTCGTAAAGTTGTGACAGTGCCTTATTTCCCCCAAGGCCCTGCGTTTATAGTTATGGCAGTTCAGTATTTCCCCCAGGCCCTTTGTTGAAATTTGTGAGAATTCAGTATCTCCTCCAGGCCCTGTGTTCAAAGTTGTGACAGCTCAGTATTTCACCCAGGACCTATGTTTAAAACTGTGGCAGCTCAGTATTTCACCCAGGCCCTGTGTTTACACTTGTGACAGTTCAGTATTTCCTCCAGGCCCTGTGTTTAAAATTGTGAAAGTTCAGTATTTCACCCAGGCCCTGTGTTTACACTTGTGACAGTTCAGTATTTCCTCCAGGCCCTGTGTTTAAATTTGTGACAGTTCAGTATTTCACCCAGGCCCTGTGTTTACACTTGTGACAGTTCAGTATTTCCTCCAGGCCCTGTGTTTAAAATTGTGAAAGTTCAGTATTTCCTCCAGGCCCTGTGTTTAAATTTGTGACAGTTCAGTATTTCCTCCAGGCCCTGTGTTTAAATTTGTGACAGTTCAGTATTTCCTCCAGGCCCTGTGTTTAAATTTGTGACAGTTCAGTATTTCCTCCAGGCCCTGTGTTTAAATTTGTGACAGTTCAGTATTTCCTCCCGGCTCTGTGTTTAAATTTGTGACAGTTCAGTATTTCCTCCAGGCCTTGTGTTTAAATTTGTGACAGTTCAGTATTTCCTCCAGGCCTTGTGTTTAAATTTGTGACAGTTCAGTATTTCCTCCAGGCCTTGTGTTCAAATTTGTTGCAGTTCAGTATTTCCTCCAGGCCTTGTGTTCAAATTTGTGACAGTTCAGTATTTCCTCCAGGCCCTGTGTTTAAATTTGTGGCAGTTCAGTATTTTATCCAGGCCCTGTGTTTAAAATTGTGAAAGTTCAGTATTTCCCCCCGGACCTGTCATTAAAAGTTGTGACAGTTCAGTGTTTCCTCCAGGACCTGTGTTTACAGCTGTGACAGTTCAGTATTTCCTCCAGGACCTGTGTTTACAGTTGTGACAGCTCACTATTTCCTCCCGGCCCTGTGTTTAAATTTGTGACAGTTCAGTATTTCCCCCAGGCCCTGTGTTTAAAGTTGTTACAGTTCAGTATTTCCCCCAGGCCCTGTGTTTAAATTTGTTACAGTTCAGTATTTCCCCCAAGCCTTGTGTTTAAATTTGTGACTGTTCAGTTTTTCGTCCAGGCCCTGTGTTTAAATTTGTGACAGTTCAGTATTTCCCCCAGGACCTGTGTTTACAGTTGTGACAGCTCACTATTTCCTCCCGGCCCTGTGCTTAAAGTTGTGACAGTTCAGTATTTCCCCCAGGACCTGTGTTTAAAGTTGTGACAGTTCAGTATTCCTCCCAGGACCTGTGTTTAAAGTTGTGACAGTTCAGTTTTTCGTCCAGGCCCTGTGTTTTAAGTTGTGACAGCTCTGTATTTCCCCCAGGCACTGTCTTCAAAACTGTGACAGATCAGTATTTCCTCCAGGCCCTAAGTTTAAAATTGTGACAGTTTAGTATTTCCTCCAGTCCCAATGTTTACAGTAGGGAAAGTTCAGTATTTATTCCAGGCCCTGTATTTACAGGTGTGACACTTCAGTATTTCCTCCAGGCCCTGTGTTTAAAATTGTGACAGTTCAGTATTACCCCCACACCCCATGTTTACATTTGTGACAGTTCAGTATTTCCTCCAGGCCCTATGTTTACAGTTGTGACAGTTTAGTATTTCCTCCAGGCCCTGTGTTTAAAATTGTGACAGTTTAGTATATCCCCCAGGACCTGTGTTTACAGTTTTGACAGTTCAGTATTTTACCCAGGGCCTTTCTTTAAAGTTGTGGCAGCTCAGTATTTCCCCCAGGGCCTGTGTTTAAAGTTGTGGCAGCTCAGTATTTCCCCCAGGGCCTGTGTTTACAGTTGTGGCAGCTCAGTATTTCCCCCAGGGCCTGTGTTTACAGTTGTGGCAGCTCAGTATTTCCCCCAGGGCCTGTGTTTACAGTTGTCACAGCTCAGTATTTCCTCCAGGACCTATCTTTAAAGTTGTTACAATTCAGTGTTTCCCCCAGGCCCCGTGTTTATCAATCTGACAGATCAGGATTTCCCCCAGGGCCTGTGTTTAAAATTCTGTGAATTCAGGATTTCCCCCAAGCCCGGTGTTTAATATTGTGACAGTTCTGAAGTGGCTCAGTGTCAATTTTTTGTGTTTTTTTTAAAAGTTGATTCAAGTGACATGTGTGTCACTGGCAAAGCCAACATCTATTACCCATCCCTAATCGCCCTTTGAGAGGGTGGTGGTGAGCCATGTTCTTGTACCACTGCACTCCATGGCGGGTCGGTACAGCCACAGTGCTGTTAGGAAGGGTGTTCAAAAATTTTGACACCGTGACTGTGAAGGAAGTGCAATATAGATCCAAGTGAGGATGGTGTGTGACTTCAGTTGTTGTGTGTGGCCATATTTTTCAGATTTTGATCTTTTTGATATATTTTTAGCACGGCTTGATGTAAAATCTCTCCTAAAATCTGCCTGTCTCTCCCTCCATCTTTCTGCACATCGCTCCCTCCCTCTCTTTCTTTGTCTCTCTGAGACCAAGATCGCATACGTCTAATGAATTACTCTCTTAATATATCCTATCGCCTTCAAAGATCGCTGGTCATGATCCGCCAGGTCCCTCTGTACCTGCACACGCTTGAGAAATATGACATAGTGCAATCAAACAAAGTCAACATGGTTTCATGAAAGGGAAATCTCCTTTTAATCTTCTCTGCTCTAAGGAGAACAAGCCCAGCTTCTCCAGTCTATCAGTGTAACTGTAATAATCTCATCAGGAACCGTTCTAGTAAATCTCTTCTGTACATTCACCAAATCATCCATGTACTTCCTAAAGTGTGGTCCCAGAATTAGACACAATACGTCAGCTGGGGACAAACTATTTTTTTATAAAGGTTTCACATCACTTCCTTTTTCAAACAGAAATGCATTGGCAGTGATATTATTAAAGTCCTTAGGAAGACGGAGAAGGCCATTCGGCCCCTCAAACCTGTCCCACCATTCACTCAGGTCTTGGCTGATTTGCTCCTTATCCACATTGAGCTGTCTCGGCTCCGTAAACATTAATAACCTTTCCTAACAAATCTCTACCGACAATCAGGAATTAATGTCACTGCCTGTTAATACTGGGGAATTCCTTCCCTAAACCTCTCCGCCTCTCGACCTCTAATACTTGCTTAAAGATGTTCCTTAAAACTAACCTCTTTGACTGAGCTTTTAATCTCAACTTATGTGGGTTTGGTTTCAGATTTTGCCTTTTAATGGACCCTGTGCAGCACCTTTGGGACTTTTTATTTCTTGCCTTCTCCATCATCCGGTCTCACTCTCTCTCTTTCTCCCCCTCATCCACCCCTCTCTCTCTTTCTCCCCCTCGCCCACCCCCTCTCTCTTTCTCCCCCTTACCCTGTATCTCCCTCTCTCTCCTCCTCACCTCTAAGACAAGTATATCCTTCCTTCAGTACCGAGACCAGGACTGCACACAGTACTCCAGGTGTGGGCTCACCAAACCCTGTACCATGACAGCAAGACTTCCTCACTCTTGTACTCTAACCTCCTTGCAATAAAGGACAACACTCCATTTGCTGCACCTGCATGTTAACTTTCTGTGATTTGTGTACAAGGACTCCCAAATCCCTCTTAGGACCAACATTTAATAGTTTCTCAACATTTTTTTTTAGAACATTACAGTACAGGCCCTTCGGCCCTCGATGTTGCGCCGACCTGTGAAACCATCTGACCAACACTATTCCATTTTCATCCATATGTCTATCCAATGACCACTTAAATGCCCTTAAAGTTGGCGAGTCTACTACTGTTGCAGGCAGGTCGTTCCACGCCCCTACTACTCTCTGCGTAAAGAAACTACCTCTGACATCTGTCCTATATCTTTCACCCCTCAACTTAAAGCTATGTCCCCTCGTGTTTGCCATCATCATCCGAGGAAAAAGACTCTCACTATCCACCCTATCTAACCCTCTGATTATCTTGTATGTCTCTATTAAGTCACCTCTCCTCCTCCTTCTCTCCAACGAAAACAACCCCAAGTCCCTCAGCCTTTCCTCGTAAGACCTTCCCTCATTACAAGGCAACATCCTAGTAAATCTCCTCTGCACCCTTTCCAAAGCTTCCACATCCTTCCTATAATGCGGTGACCAGAACTGCACGCAATACTCCAGGTGCGGCCGCACCAGAGTTTTGTACAGCTGCATCATGACCTCGTGGCTCCGAAACTCGATCCCCCCTACTAATAAAAGCTAACACACCATATGCCTTCTTAACAGCCCTATTAACCTGGTTAGCAACCTTCAGGGATTTATGTACCTGGACACCAAGATCTCTCTGTTCATCTACACTACCAAGAATCTTCCCATTAGCCCAGTATTCTGCATTCCTGTTACTCCTTCCAAAGTGAATCACCTCACACTTTTCCGCATTAAACTCCATTTGCCATCTCTCAGCCCAGCTCTGCAGCCTATCTATGTCCCTCTGTACCCTCCAACACCCTTCGGCACTATCCACAACTCCACCGACCTTCGTGTCATCCACAAATTTACTAACCCACCCTTCTACACCCTCTTCCAGGTCATTTATAAAAATGACAAACAGCAGTGGCCCCAAAACAGATCCTTGCGGTACACCACTAGTAACTAAACTCCAGGATGAACATTTGCCATCAATCACCACCCTCTGTCTTCTTTCAGCTAGCCAATTTCTGATTCAAAGCTCTAAATCACCTTCAACCCCATACTTCCGTATTTTCTGCAATAGCCTACCGTGGGGAACCTTATCAAACGCCTTACTGAAATCCATAAAAACCACATCCACGGCTTTACCCTCATCCACCTGTTTGGTCACCTTCTCGAAAAACTCAATAAGGTTTGTGAGGCACGACCTACCCTTCACAAAACCGTGCTGACTATCGCAAATGAACTTATTCTTTTCAAGATGATTATAAATCCTGTCTCTTCTAACCTTTTCCAACATTTTACCCACAACCGAAGTAAGGCTCACAGGTCTATAATTACCAGGGCTGTCTCTACTCCCCTTCTTGAACAAGGGGACAACATTTGCTATCCTCCAGTCCTCCAGCACTACTCCTGTCGACAATGACAACATAAAGATCAACAACAACGGCTCTGCAATCTCCTCCCTGGCTTCCCAGAGAATCCTAGGATAAATCCCATCTGGCCCAGGGGACTTATCTATTTTCACTCTTTCCAAAATTGCTAACACCCCCTCCTTGTGAATCTCAATCCCATCTAGCCTAGTAGGCTGTATCTCAGTAATCTCCTCGGCAACATTTTCTTTTTCTACTGTAAATACTGACGAAAAATATTCATTTAACGCTTCCCCTATCTCCTCCGATTCCGCACACAACTTCCCACTACTATCCTTGATTGGATTCACTCAGCAGGTCTGGCAACATCTGTGGAAAGAGAAGCAGAGTTAACATTTCGGGTCAGTGACCCTTCCTCGGAACTGACAAATATTAAAAAAGTCACAGATTATAAACAAGTGAGGTGGGGGTTGGGCAAGAGATAACAAAGGAGAAGGTGCAGATTGGACCAGGCCACATAGCTGACCAAAAGGTCACGGAACAAAGGCAAACAATATGTTAATGGTGTGTTGAAAGACAAAGCATTAGTACAGATTAGGTGTGAATATACTGAATATTGAACATCAGCAAGTGCAAAACTGAAGAAAAACAACCTGAAAAAAACAGTGGGTAAGCAAACTGAACAAACTAAGATGAAATGAAATAAATGCAAAAAAAGATTGTAAAAAATGTAAAAAGGAATGCAAAAAAAAGGAAGAAAAAATAACTAAAAATGACTAAAAATGAAAGTAAAGTGGGGGCTGTCATGCTCTGAAATTATTGAACTCAATGTTCAGTCCGGCAGGCTGTAGTGTGCCTAATTGGTAGATGAGATGCTGTTCCTCGAGCTTGCGTTGATGTTCACTGGAACACTGCAGCAATCCCAGGACAGAGATGTGAGCATGAGAGCAGGGGGGAGTGTTGAAATGGCAAGCAACCGGAAGCTCAGGGTTCTGCTTGCGGACTGAGCGGAGATGTTCCGCAAAGCGGTCACCCAGTCTGCGCTTGGTCTCCCCAATGTAGAGGAGACCACACTGTGAGCAGCGAATACAGTATACTACATTGAAAGAAGTACAAGTAAATCGCTGCTTCACCTGAAAGGAGTGTTTGGGGTTTGGGATAGTGAGGAGAGAGGAGGTAAATGGGCAGGTATTACACCTCCTGTGATTGCAAGGGAAGGTGCCCTGGGACGGGGACGAGGTGGTGGGGGTAATGGAGGAGTGGACCAGGGTGTCGCGGAGGGAACAATCCCTTCGGAATGCTGACAGGGGAAGGGAGGGGAAGATGCGACTGGTAGTGGCATCACGCTGGAGGTGGCGAAAATGGCGGAGGATGATCCTTTGGATATGGAGGCAGGTGGGATGAAAAGTGAGGACAAGGGGAACCCTGTCACGGTTCTGGGAGGGAGGGGAAGGGGTGAGGGTAGAGGTGCGGGGAATGGGTTGGACACAGTTGAGGGCCCTGTCAACCACAGTGGGGGGAAATCCTCGGTTGAGGAAAAAGGAGGTCATATCAGAAGCACCGTCATGGAAGGTAGCATCATCAGAGCAGATGCGTCGGAGACGGAGAAACTGGGAGAATGGAATGGAGTCCTTACAGGAGGTAGGGTGTGAAGAAGTGTAGTCGAGGTAGCTGTGGGAGTCAGTGGGCTTATAATGGATATTGGTAGACAACCTATCCCCAGAGATGGAGACAGAGAAGTCGAGGAAGGGAAGGGAAGTGTCAGAGATGGACCATGTAAAGGTGAGAGAAGGGTGGAAATTGGAAGCAAAGTTGATAAAGTTTTCTAGTTCGGGGCGGGAGCAGGAAACGGCACCGATACAGTGATCAATGTACCGGAAAAAGAGTTGGGGGAGGGGGCCTGAGTAGGACTGGAACAAAGAATGCTCGACATATCCCACAAAAAGACAGGCATAACTAGGACCCATGCGGGTACCCATAGCGACACCTTTTACTTGAAGGAAATGCATGGAGTTGAAGGAGAAGTTGTTCAATGTGAGAACAAGTTCAGCCAGGCGGAGGAGGGTATTGGTGGATGGGGACTGGTCCATAGTGAAGAGGAGGCGGTTGGGACCAGGAAACTGGAAATTGTCAAAATGACGTAGGGCGTCAGAAGAGTCACGGATGTAGGTGGGAAGAGACTGGACCAGCGGAGAAAAGATAGAGTCTAGATAGGAAGAAATAAGTTCAGTTGGGCAGGAGCAGGCTGACACAATGGGTCTGCCGGGACAGTCCCGTTTGTGGATTTTGGGAAGGAGGTAGAAGCGGGCTGTCCGGGGTTGTGGGACTATGAGGTTGGAAGCTGTAGAGGGAAGATCTCCAGAGGAGATGAGGTCAGTGACAGTCCTTTGGACGGTGGCTTGATGTTCGGTGGTGGGGTCATGGTCCAGAGGGAGGTAGGAAGAGGTGTCTGTGAGTTGGCGTTGAGCTTCTGCAAGGTAGAGGTCGGTACGCCATACAACAACAGCACCACCCTTGTCTGCAGGTTTTATGACCATGTCGGGGTTAGACCTGAGAGAACGGAGTGCCTCAAATTCAGAGGGGGACAGGTTAGAGTGAGTGAGGGCGGCAGAGAAATTGAGACGACCAATGTCTCGCCGACAGTTTTCAATGAAGAGATCAAGAGCGGGTAAGAGGCCAGGGTGAGGGGTCCAGGTAGAGGGAGAATGCTGGAGGCGGGTGAATGGGTCTGCTGGTCGGGGGGAGGACTCCTGGTCGAAGAAGTGAGCCCGGAGGTGGAGGCGACGGAAGAAGAGCTCAACGTCATGCCGAGCGCGAAATTCATTGAGGTGGGGGCGTAAGGGGATAAAACTGAGTCCTTTGCTGAGTACAGAACGCTCAGCATCAGAGAGGGGGAGGTCAGAGGGTATAGTGAATACACGGCAAGGGGTCAGATCAGAAGGGGTGGGGTCAGAGGGAAGTGAAGCGGAAGGAGGATCTGGAGGGGCATTAGTCCCCATCAGCTGCTGGAGCTTGCGTTCCTTAACACCTGAAAGGAAGAAAAAAAGTTTTTTGTTAATGCGTCGGATGAGACGTAAGATGAGATGAAACTGCGGAGTAGAACAGATTTGAGATAAGGTGAGACGGTGCTGCTGGAGAGAGAGGTCCAGTGTGTGCATATGGTGGCGCATAGCACTGAGTGTAGATCTCAGGATGCGGCGAGAGTAGCAGTCCGAGGAACGTTGTATTTCTCGGAGATACCTGTGATCCTGGGTGGTTTCAAAGCATGATGGGTGAAACTGCAGTTGGAATCCACGTGGAATCAGTCGGAGCAGGAGACAGTCACTGAGGAAGGAGATGTGGCTGTGAAAACGGGTTTTGGTAGATACCTTATCAAACACCAGGAGTGAAATAGAAAGCAATGAAGGTGAACAAGGTAAAAGAGACAAACGAAAATCCCGTCGGAGAGAAGAGCAGAACTTCTTCAAGGTAGGCATTCCTGGAAGAGAAGTGGCAGTGAATTAAACACTAAAATAAAAGCAAAATACTGCGGATGCTGGAAATCTGAAACAAAAACAAGAAATGCTGGATTCACTCAGCAGGTCTGGCAGCATCTGTGGAAAGAGAAGCAGAGTTAACGTTTCGGGTCAGTGACCCTTCTTCGGAACTGACAAATATTAGAAAAGTCACAGATTATAAACAAGTGAGGTGGGGGTTGGGCAAGAGATAACAAAGGAGAAGGTGCAGATTGGACCAGGCCACATAGCTGACCAAAAGGTCACGGAGCAAAGGCAAACAATATGTTAATGGTGTGTGACTTTTCTAATATTTGTCAGTTCCGAAGAAGGGTCACTGACCCGAAACGTTAACTCTGCTTCTCTTTCCACAGATGCTGCCAGACCTGCTGAGTGAATCCAGCATTTCATGTTTTTGTTTCAGATTTCCAGCATCGCAGTATTTTGCTTTTATTATCCTTGATTGGCCCTGTTCTAACTCTTATCATTCGTGTATTCCTGATATACCTATAGAAAGCCTTAGGGTTTTCTTTTATCCTATCCGCCAATGACTTCTCGTGTCCTCTCCTTGCTCTTCTTAGCTCTCCCTTTAGATCCTTCCTGGCTAGCTTGTAACTCTCAAGCGCCCTAACTGAGCCTTCACGTCTCATCCTAACATAAGCCGCCCTCTTCCTCTTGACAAGCACTTCAACTTCTTGAGTAAACCGCGGCTCCCTCGCTCGACAACTTCCTCCCTGCCTGACAGGTACATACTTATCAAGGACACGCATTAGCTGCTCCTTGAATAAGCTCCACATTTTGTTTGTGCCCATCCCCTGCAGTTTCTTTCCCCATCCTACACATCCTAAATCTGGCCTAATCGCGTCATAATTTCCTTTCCCCCAGCTATAATTCTTGCCCTGCTGTATATACCTGTCCCTGCCCATCGCTAAGGTAAACCTAACCGAATTGTGATCACTATCACCAAAGTGCTCACCTACACCTAAATCTAACACCTGGCCGGGTTCATTACCCAGTACCAAATCCAATGTGGCATCGCCCCTGGTTGGCCTGTCTACATACTGTGTCAGAAAACCCTCCTGCACACACTGGACAAAAACTGACCCATCTAAAGTACTCGAACTATAGTATTTCCAGTCAATATTTGGAAAGTTAAAGTCCCCCATAACAACTACCCTGTTACTCTCGCTCCTGTCGAGAATCATCTTCGCTATCCTTTCCTCTACATCTCTGGAACTATTTGGAGGTCTATAAAAGACTCCCAACAGGGTGACCTCACCTCTCCTGTTTCTAACCTTGGCCCAGACTACCTCAGTAGACGAGTCCTCAAACGTCCTTTCTGCCGCTGTAATACTTTCCTTGATTAACAATGCCACACCCCCCCCCTCTTTTACCCTCTTCTCTGTTCTTACTGAAACATCTAAATCCCGGAACCTGCAACATCCATTCCTGCCCCTGCTCTACCCATGTCTCCGAAATGGCCACAACATCAGGATCCCAGGTACCAACCCATGCTGCAAGCTCGCCCACCTTATTCCGGATGCTACTGGCGTTGAAGTAGACACACTTTAAACCAAGTTCTTGCTTGCCAGTGCCCTCTTGCGTAACTGTAACCTTATCCCCTACCTCACTACTCTCAACAGCCTGTACACTGGAACTACAATTTAGGTTCCCATGCCCCTGCTGATTTAGTTTAAACCACCCCGAAGGGTTTTCTGACACAGTATGTAGACAGGCCAACCAGGGGCGATGCCACATTGGATTTGGTATTGGGTAATGAACCCGGCCAGGTGTTAGATTTAGATGTAGGTGAGCACTTTGGTGATAGTGATCACAATTCGGTTAGGTTTACCTTAGCGATGGGCAGGGACAGGTATATACCGCAGGGCAAGAATTATAGCTGGGGGAAAGGAAATTATGGTACGATTAGGCAAGATTTAGGATGCGTAGGATGGGGAAGGAAACTGCAGGGGATGGGAACAATCGAAATGTGGAGCTTATTCAAGGAGCAGCTACTGCGTGTCCTTGATAAGTATGTACCTGTCAGGCAGGGAGGAAGTTGTCGAGCGAGGGAGCCGTGGTTTACTGAAGAAGTTGAAGTGTTTGTCAAGAGGAAGAAGAAGGCTTATGTTAGGATGAGACGTGAAGGCTCAGTTAGGGCGCTTGAGAGTTACAAGCTAGCCAGGAAGGATCTAAAGGGAGAGCTAAGAAGAGCAAGGAGAGGACACGAGAAGTCATTGGTGGATAGGATCAGGGAAAACCCTAAGGCTTTCTATAGGTATATCAGGAATAAAAGAATGACTAGAGTTAGATTAGGGCCAATCAAGGATAGTAGTGGGAAGTTGTGTGTGGAATCAGAGGAGATAGGGGAAGTGTTAAATGAATATTTTGCGTCAGTATTTACAGTAGAGAAAGAAAATGTTGTTGAGGAGAATACTGAGATTCAGGCTATTAGGCTAGATGGGATTGAGGTTCACAAGGAGGAGGTGTTATCAATTTTGGAAAGTGTGAAAATGGATAAGTCCCCTGTGCCAGATGGGATTTATCCTAGGATTCTCTGGGAAGCTAGGGAGGAGAATGCAGAGCCTTTGTCCCTGATCTTTATGTCGTCATTGTCGACAGGAATAGTGCCGGAAGACTGGAGGATAGCAAATGTTGTCCCCTTGTTCAAGAAGGGGAGTAGAGACAGCCCTGGTAATTATAGACCTGTGAGCCTTACTTCGGTTGTGGGTAAAATGTTGGAAAAGGTTATAAGAGACAGGATTTATAATCATCTTGAAAAGAATAAGTTCATTAGAGATAGTCAGCACGGTTTTGTGAAGGGTAGGTCGTGCCTCACAAACCTTATTGGGTTTTTCGAGAAGGTGACCAAACAGGTGGATGAGGGTAAAGCAGTGGATGTGGTGTATATGGATTTCAGAAAGGCGTTTGATAAGGTTCCCCACGGTAGGCTATTGCAGAAAATACGGAAGTATGGGGTTGAAGGTGATTTAGAGCTTTGGATCAGAAATTGGCTAGCTGAAAGAAGACAGAGGGTGGTGGTTGATGGCAAATGTTCATCCTGGAGTTTAGGTACTAGTGGTGTACCGCAAGGATCTGTTTTGGGGCCACTGCTGTTTGTCATTTTTATAAATGACCTGGAAGAGGGTGTAGAAGGGTGGGTTAGTAAATTTGAAGATAACACTAAGGTCGGTGGAGTTGTGGATAGTGCCGAAGGATGTTGTAGGGTACAGAGGGACATAGATAGGCTGCAGAGCTGGGCTGAGAGATGGCAAATGGAGTTTAATGCGGAAAAGTGTGAGGTGATTCACTTTGGAAGGAGTAACAGGAATGCAGAGTACTGGGCTAATGGGAAGATTCTTGGTAGTGTAGATGAACAGAGAGATCTTGGTGTCCAGGTACATAAATCCCTGAAGGTTGCTACCCAGGTTAATAGGGCTGTTGAGAAGGCATATGGTGTGTTAGCTTTTATTAGTAGGGGGATCGAGTTTCGGAGCCACGAGGTCATGCTGCAGCTGTACAAAACTTTGGTGAGACCGCACCTTGAGTATTGCGTGCAGTTCTGGTCACCGCATTATAGGAAGGATGTGGAAGCTATGGAAAGACTGCAGAGGAGATTTACTAGGATGTTGCCTGGTATGGAGGGAAGGTCTTACGAGGAAAGGCTGAGGGACTTGAGGTTGTTTTCGTTGGAGAGAAGGAGGAGGAGAGGTGACTTAATAGAGACATATAAGATAATCAGAGGGTTAGATAGGGTGGATAGTGAGAGTCTTTTTCCTCGGATGGTGGTGGCAAACACGAGGGGACATAGCTTTAAGTTGAGGGGTGATAGATATAGGACAGATGTGAGAGGTAGTTTCTTTACTCAGAGAGTAGTAAGGGCGTGGAACGCCCTGCCTGCAGCAGTAGTAGATTCGCCAACTTTCAGGGCATTTAAGTGGTCATTGGATAGACATATGGATGAAAATGGAATAGTGTAGGTCAGATGGTTGCACAGGTCGGCGCAACATCGAGGGCCGAAGGGCCTGTACTGCGCTGTAATGTTCTAATTCTAATTCTAAGAGCAATAACAAATCTCCCCCCCAGGATATTGGTACCCCTCTGGTTCAGAGGGAACATTTGAAAAATGTTCTGTGTTTCTATTCTTCCTGCCAAAGTGAAGAACCTCACATCTCTCCACATGATATTCCAGCTGCCACTTTCTTGCCCACTCGCTTAACCCGTCCATCTGCCAATGCAGTATCTTCGTGCCCTCCTCACAGCTTTCAGTACCACCTAACTTTGTTTCATCAGCCCATATAAACCCAACATCGGCCGTGTTTGAGAGAGGAACCTTTGTCCTGACAAGTATTAAGAAACAACTGGCTGATATTTTGTGCAGGATATTTCTGCATATTTATTGGAGTTGTTAAGATGGAAGATCTTTAATAAGAGATTAGAGTGTGTCCTTTTGTGCCCTCTCCCACCCTCACATCCAGAATTGGAAACACAAACACACAGAGACACATAGACAGCCAAGTAAACACAGATAGACTAACACGTCCAGATAAAAACACACACGCGCACACACACACACACACACACACATAGAAATCCACACCCAGGCACATCCACTCCCACTGATCGAGAGAGAGAAAAACCCACACAGAGACACATATATTCACATTGACCAACTTAGACAGATAAACACACATACTGCCTTCTGTTTAAATACTGTTTTTACAAACATCATAATCTCTCTTTTCTCCTTTTATATTTCACTCTCGGGTTTTAAATTTATTGTCAATCTGATTTCTCAGGGACCAGGAGAATTTTGGCTTTCCTTTTCTTGCCTTTGGGGTCAGGGGTTATTGGTCAATCCCAGTGTCCGTCCAGTCTGTTTACCCCTGACCCAGCGCTGTGTCCCCGAGGGGGGTGGAGGGAGTAGGGAGAGTGTCTGTCCCAACCTCTTAAAGGGACCCCGCACTGCCAGAAATGCTCCTTTGGTTTAGATCTTCGAAGGAATCAGTAGGAAATTGAACAAGGATGGGAACAAAATGATATTGAATCTTTCAATATTAATTTATTCAGTGATGTTCATAAACAGCAAATTATCTGCCAACCCCAAATTCACACAAATACTATTGTGAATTCGGATTAATAATTTTAAAGGAGAACCTGTTGTTAATTACTTGCATTTAATTTGCTAAAAAATGACCAAGACCTTGTTTATTTCAGGATGTAATATTAATAAAAAACTTAGGAAGACAGGAGGAGGCCGTTCGGCCCCTCGAGCACGTCCAATCCCCAGGAGACATTTTATTACTCACCCTCTCCCTTACTATGTGTGTGTGTCTCTCTCTCTCAACCCGTCTCTCTCTCTCTCTTTCCCTCACCCCGTCTATCTCTCTCTCTCTCTCTTTCCCTCACCCCATCTATCTCTCTCTCTCTCTCTTTCCCTCACCCCGTCTATCTCTCTCTCTCTCTTTCCCTCACCCCGTCTATCTCTCTCTCTCTCTCTTTCCCTCACCCCGTCTATCTCTCTCTCTCTCTCTTTCCCTCACCCCGTCTATCTCTCTCTCTCTCTCTTTCCCTCACCCTGTCTATCTCTCTCTCTCTCTTTCCCTCACCCCGTCTGTCTCTCTCTCTTTCCCTCACCCTGTCTATCTCTCTCTCTTTCCCTCACCCCGTCTATCTCTCTCTCTCTCTCTTTCCCTCACCCCGTCTATCTCTCTCTCTCTTTCCCTCATCCCGTCTATCTCTCTCTCAGAAGACGACTAAAAAATCAAATAGGATTGCAGAAAATACGGAAGTATGGGGTTGAAGGTGATTTAAAGCTTTGGATCAGAAATTGGCTAGCTGAAAGAAGACAGAGGGTGGTGGTTGATGGGAAATGTTCATCCTGGAGTTTAGTTACTAGTGGTGTACCGCAAGGATCTGTTTTGGGGCCACTGCTGTTTGTCATTTTTATAAATGACCTGGAAGAGGGTGTAGAAGGGTGGGTTAGTAAATTTGCGGATGACACGAAGGTCGGTGGAGTTGGAGATAGTGCCGAAGGATGTTGTAGGGTACAGAGGGACATAGATAGGCTGCAGAGCTGGGATGAGAGATGGCAAATGGAGTTTAATGCGGAGAAGTGTGAGGTGATTCACTTTGGAAGGAGTAACAGGAATGCAGAGTACTGGGCTAATGGGAAGATTCTTGGTAGTGTAGATGAACAGAGAGATCTTGGTGTCCAGGTGCATAAATCCCTGAAAGTTGCTACCCAGGTTAATAGGGCTGTTAAGAAGGCATATGGTGTGTTAGCTTTTATTATTAGGGGGATCGAGTTTCGGAGCCACGAGGTCATGCTGCAGCTTTACAAAACTCTGGTGAGACCGCACCTGGAGTATTGCGTGCAGTTCTGGTCACCGCATTATATTGGTAGTGTTCCCTACTGGATCTCTTGTTGCGGCATCAGTTCTCATGTGGCCTTGGAACCTGCCGTCACCAGCTTAAAAAGAATCCATTGTGGCTCTGCCCCTGAGCCCAATGGGTTAATTTGTCCAATTCTATCTGTCAATTTAGAAATGTAAAATTGAACAATGTCCAATATGTATAAATTTGACTCTCAGCAATGCAAAAAGCTGCAGCGGGTTAAGTTCTTTGTTTGTCTCCAAGGGCGCGGAGCAAAACATTCTCAGCTACGTCATTTTCTGAAACTTTTTTTTTCTGATCGAAAACAACTATCCATTTTAAATTTATTTCAATCCTTTTGGTATCCTTAGTGTTTAGAAACAACAAAATCATGTGTAACATTTTCAAATTCAAAGGAAAGCATCTCCATCAGGAAAGACAGCATTTTAGATTACACTCCAATTGTTTCCACATTTTTTAGTATCTTTTGTAAGAGGTTCCTAATCCAATGATTTTTACAACAAAGATGATTCCAATTCCAATTTACTGCAATAATATTTAAATCAAAACTGCCGATGTTATATGAACGAGTCCTCTGTCCGGAACTTAAGACTCCTCCAAAACTCGACATAATAAACTTGAAAGTTCCTTGTGGTTGCAAATGACATTTCCAGTTCTTCAACTTAAACAGGTCAATTAACCTTAACAGTATTAATTCAATTCATACTTATTAACTTATAATACTTATTAACGACACACAGAACAGAATAGCTCGTGCTTATTTTAAAATATAGGTAAATTACATCATTTTCTTGCTCTTACTTCAGGCGCCTTTTCAAATGACTGTAATAAAACCAAAAACTAAATAAAAAGTTATTTAACATTCTTAGAACAAAAGACTTAACACCAGGTCCTTACACAAACTTAAATCTTTTTAAACAGACAGAATCCTTCCTATATCTCCTTTTCTATCCTTTCTTTCCCTTGAAACAATATAACAGTCAGTAAAACATGTCTTCAAATTTAGACTGCAAAATAAAACAATAGCAGACTTTCCAATTAAAACAATGTTCCAAACCCCAAATTAGATTTCTGCCAGACCTTCAGACCTTCAAGGCTGAAGCTTATCCCTCAGAAAATTGTTCATTGCCTTTTCACAATTGCAAAACCAACTAAAAATAAAACTTTAACTTAAAATATAATTCAATTTTATATCCCATTCCTGGGTGCACAACACTAAATAGAAATGAACACACTCAACAATCACTTTTCACAATCATTCAATTCCAAACAACTTAACAGACTTCAATTTTCAACATTAAAGCCAGACAACAAAGAGTTAACGACAGTCACTTTTACAGAACACAAACTGTACATCCCAGATATTCAATTCATTCGTGGAAGCTTCCAACATTCTCACAATTGAATCAAATACACCGTAACTTGTTTTTACTTTAAAACATACCTATCTTTAAAACACATATTTACCGTGACACTTCTGCGTCTCCTTCAAGGGGGCAAACGGACGTGGGTCGCCTTTCTCCAGAGGACATGGATTATTCGTCCCCGGGGGCGACCCTTCCTTCTTGGAAGCCGTTGAGTCCATTCTTGCATCTACTTTCTCAAAACCTTCTAATTTTACGAGCTAATTTCTATGGAGTAAACAACATTAACACAAACAAAAGACAAAACCACACACAAAGAGATGAACAGGCGCAGTTAATGTTAAATTCTCAAGGTCAGCGAACCGGCTCATCCCTGTCTCTTCAGGTCAACGGTACTTTCGTTCTCCAACTCTTGTCACCCACATCTTTCTCTAGGGCCAGATCAGCGGGTGTACTCAGGAGCCCCGAAAACGTGCTTGTTGGGTCAATTTGGTAATTTAGTTGCAGCCCCAGTCATCTCTGTCCCATATCTTGTCACCGTATTTTACTCACTTCCCATGTGTGAGAGTTAACTTCGTATACTCAATGGGATCAGGTATTCGGCCCAGCCGACGATGCCAGATTCCTAAATTTACTGGATTTTCCACTTATCTACTTTTCAACTTCCCTTCGCAGAATTACTCACTTCCCATGTGTGAGATTTAACTTACTCAATTTTAGAACTTTTCTGATCAGGTTTCATCCAATTCTTCCTTGACCACTCTGTCCCCCCTCTCCCAGTTATATGGCCTTCACGTGGGGCCCATCGCCCTCTTAATTCCGGCTCAGGCAGCGTGATTGAGACACTAGGGTCGCAGAAAAGCTGACTTACCCCTGATCCTGTCGATTAGTTTTTTCACGAGGTTCTTTTGGATCCCGTGAACTCAGGGATCCTGACGACTACACAAAACTGTTGGAGAAAATCCAGATTGTGCCCAATTGTTGAACAAATTCTCTGGACTCAGACGTTGAGAACAAACACTTTATTTTTGATATCATGGGGGAGCACACCTTACCTAAAGGCGATCCAGTGCTGCTCCCCCATGATATCAAAAATAAAGTATTTGTTCTCAACGTCTGAGTCCGGAGAATTTGTTCAACAATTGGGCACAATCTTGAGTTTCTCCAACAGTCATCCGTCTGCAGTGACAGTTCAGGGGATTGTTTGTCCATGGACCGAGTCACCACACAATCAGTGAGAATGCCAGGGACCTTCTCCTGTAATTGTTCTGTCTCCCTGACCTCATTTGGTCTCTCCAGAGCTACTGGGGAAGCTGCCACCTTTTCCCCTGTCAGATCATTACCCAGGAGCTGATCGACCCCTCCACTGGTAAACTAGGTACAATCCTCATGGTTACCGGTCTTGAAACTGGGTCACATTCCAAGTGCAGTCGATATACAGGTATGGTCATATATCATCTTCCGATACCATTCACTAACACTCTAGCATTCACTGCACTCTCTCGGGTAAAGGTCTTTTCCCAGCAGAAGGGTTTGTTTGGCCCCTGTATCCCTCAGTATGACTATGGGCTTGCTTGTCCCACTCGAGGGGTATGGGGTCACTTTTCCTTGGAATACAAATTCCTGGTAACTCTCTGGGATTTTGTTAAGTTTTCCCGCACTCTCTCTGGTGGGGTTACTGTGTCTGACTGTTACAGTTAAAGGCACAGCCTGACCTGCTGTGCTTTCCATCAGGGCCCGTTTTCCAGCACTGATCTGGTGGACTCCCATTAATCCTATAGGTTTTCCCCGTCACTTCCATTAGTCAACTCAATGGTGACCTGCCTTATTACAGTGGAAACACGCAGATCTTCAGCCATTACTCCTGCTCTCAGCACCTATTTGACCTGAGGATGGACCCTTGTGTGTCCCGCTTCTTGCCCATGACTGCTCGGGCTCCGATCTCCCTTCCACCTTTTATTCTCGGATCTTTGGGGTGACGAGGAAAGGGTTTTCCTCTGGGATTAAGGCTTTGTGTACAAGGGAAAATTCATCAGCCAGAATACCTTTGAACCTTCTGGCCCTCTATGTGGGTTTTACGGGGAGGGGGCGAGTTTGTGAACTCCTCGAGAGGGATCACCGCTCTGAGGGTTTCATATGTGGGCTCTATCTTGAGAGCTCATATCATTGGCCAAAAACAAACACAAAAATGGACTTTAAAGTCTTCTATAGATACGTGAAAAGGAAACGTTTAGCGAAGACAAATGTGGGTCCATTACAGGCAGTGTCAGGAGAATTTATAATGGGCCATTGAGAAATGACAGAGAAGTTAAATGATTATTTTGTGTCTGTCTTCACTGAGGAAGATACAAGAAATCTCCCAGAATTAGAGATCCAAGGGATTCGTGTGAATGAGGAAATGGATTTAATTAGTATAAGTAAGAAGGTTGTCTTGGAGAAATTAATGGAGCTGAAGGTTGACAAGTCCCCAGGACCTGATATTCTACATCCCAGAGTGTTGAAAGAGGAAGCTTTGGAAATAGTGGATACATTGGTGAATATATTTCAATATTCTGTAGATTCTGGAACTGTTCCTGTAGATTAGAAGATAGAAAATGTCTTCCCAGTATTTAAGAATGGACGGAGAGAGAAAACAGGGCACTACAGACATGTTAGCCTTACATCAGTCGCTGGGAACAAGCTATGCTCTATTCTAAAGAATGTGATAAATGGATCTGATTAGGTAGAGTCAACATGGATATATAAATGGGAAACAATGTTTGACGAACCTGTTGGAGTTATTTGAGGATGTTGCGCACAGAATTGATAAAGGGGAGTTGGTGGACGTGGTATACTTGGATTTTCAGAAGGCTTTTGATAAAGTCCCCGACAGGAGGTTGGTTAGTAAAATTGAAGCACATGGGATAGGAGATAATGTACTGGCATGGATTAAGGATCAGCTAACAGGCAGAAAGCAGAGAGTAGGAATAAATGAGTCATTCTTGCCTTGGCAGGCTGTGACTAGTGGGGTACTGCAAGGATCAGTGCTTGGGCCCCGGCTGTTCACAATATGTATCAATGACTTGGATGTGGGGACCAATGTAATATTTCCAGGTTTTCGATGCCAGTAAACTAGATGGGAATGAGTGTTGCGAGGAAGATGCAAAGCGGCTTCAAGGGGATTTGGACAGATGTCGTGAGTGGGCAAGAACACGGCAGTTGAAATATAATGTGGAAAGATGTGAGGTTATCCACTTCGGTAGCAGGAACAGATGTGCAGAGTATTTCTTAAACGGTAAGACATTAGAAAGTGTAGTTGTACGAAGGGACCTGGATGTCCTCATCAATAAGTCACTGAAAACAAACATGCAGGTGCAGAAAGCAGTTAGGAAGACTAATGGTATGTTAGCCTTCATTGAAGTGGATTTGAGTGCAGTAGTAGTGACGTTTTGCTGCAATTGTATGGAAACTTGGTTAGACTGCCCCTGGAGTAATGTGTCCAGTTTTGGTCCCCTTACCTTAGGAAGGATGTTATGATCATAGAGGGAGTGCAATGACGGTTCATCAGACTTGTTCCCGAGATGGCAGGACCGTCCCATGAAGAGAGATTGGGGAAACTGGGCCTGTATTCTCTACAGTTTCGAAGAATGAGAGGTGATCTGATTGAAACCTACAAAATACTGAAAGTGATAGACAGGGTAGATGCAGCTAACATGTTTCCCCTGGTTGGGGTATCTAGAACCAGGGGAAACAATTTCAAAATAAGTGGAAATCCACTGAAGACAGAGATGAGGAGACATGCCTTTTCTCAGAGGGTTGTGAATCTTTGGAATTCTCTACCCCAGAGGGCTGTGGAAGCTCGGTTGTTGAGTATGTTTAAAGCAGAGATTAACAGATTTATAAATGGAGTCATTGAGTCGCACAGCAAAGAAACAGGCCCTTCGACCCACCGCGTCTGGGCTGACTATAATGCCGATCTATACTAATCCCAACTGCTTGCATTAATTCCATATCCCTCTATGCCTTGTTCATTCAAGTACCTGTCCAGATGCCTCTTAAATGTCACTACTGTTCCTGCCTCCACCACCTCCTCAGGCAGATCATTCCAAATACCCACTATTCTTTGTGTGAAACATTTACCCCTTTGATCCCTTTAGACCTCCTCCCTCTCACCTTAAATCTACGCCCTCTAGTTTTATTCACCGCAACCATGGGAAACAGACTCTGGCTATCTACCCTATCTATGCCTCCCTTAATTTTATATACCTCTATCATGTCTCCTCTCAGCCTCCTTCACTGCAGGGAAATCAGACCCAGCCTATCCAGTCTCTCTTTATACCTCAAGCCCTTCAAACCAGGCAACATCCTTGTGAATCTTTTCTGCACCCTCTCTAGCTTAATCACATCTTTTGTGTAGTGCGACGACCAGAACTGCCCACAATACTCCAAATGCGGCCTAAACAATGTTATGTACAAATGTAACATGATGTCCCAATTGGTGTACTCAATGCCCCGGCCTAAATACCAGTGACATAACGGGAAATGGGGATTGTGTCGGAAAAAGACATAGAAGTGGATGATCAGCTATTATCATATTGAATGATGGAACAGGCTCGATGTCCTACTGCTGCTCCTATGTTCCAATGTTCCGAAATTGCTTAACTCTTTCAAACGCCAGGTAGGTTTGGTCAAGCTGCTTTCCAAAGATTCTGAATTTCTGCTGGTCCAGCTCCAGTACTATCTCATATGGGCCCAGGATAGCATTTTCAGTCCGCTCATAATCTGATGAACTTTCATCTTTCCTGTCATTTTGTTTTGTAAAACCAGTGTCCAGTTCTCTGACGGTCATTGCAGTTGCTTTGAAAATGTTTTAAAAGGAAAGAAAAGTGCTGCCACATCCTCCTCATTGAACTTTAGAATGAACTGGGAGAACTTTAAGAGATCAGCACATGGTCCTGAGCTAGGGGCAGCTCACACACTAGCTGTGCCTTCACTGGGTGTACTGGGTCTTCCTCTAGTTGTTTGAGCTGCCATATGTCCCTTTCCTCCTTCTCCTTCTGGAACACTCTTACGTTTTCCTTTTCTTGACACTCACTCTGCTCTTTCTCGCTCTCTCTGGAATTCTAATTCTAGTCTCTTCTGTTCTAGTTTTACCTTAGCTAACATTACTCTATCTGTTCGTGATTCTAACCCTGTTTGAGCCTTCAGCTTTAAGTGAGAAATGGTTGGTCTCAAGTCTTACGATTATGCATTCCCTAGCTTTTGGACGGAGTGTAATCCCTAACCTTCCAGCTGCATTACTCAACTTTTCAGCAGACAGGGCGTTTAACCTATACCAAGTTACTTCACTCTGTATGTAACTCCTTTATTGGCAATATAACTCCTTTATTCAAAAAGGGAGGGAGACAGAAAACAGGAAACTACAGGCCAGTTAGCTACACATTTGTCTTGGGGAAAAATTTAGAAGATATTATTAGGCATGGTATAGCCGGCACTCAGAACAAATCGAGGTAATCAGGCAGAATCAACATGGATTTATGAAAGTTAAATCATGTTTAATCAGTTTGTTGGATTTCTTTGATGGAGTTACTTGTGCTGTGGATGAAGGGGAACCGGTGGATGTACTGGACTTAGATTTCTATAAGGCATTTGATCAGATGCCACATCAAAGTTTATCGCAGAAAATAAAAGCTCATGGTGTCGGGGGGAAAATATTGGTATGGAAAGAAGATTGACTAGCTAACAGGAAACCGAGTGTCAGCATAAATGGGTAATTTTCTGGTTGGCAAGATGAAACGAGTGGTGTACCACAGGGATCTTCAACTTTTTACAATTTATATAAATGAATTGGATGAAGGGACCGAATTGCTATATTTTCCCATGACACAAAGATATGTCGGAAACTAAGTTGTGAACAGGACATAGGGGACTGCAAAGGAATATAGATAGGTTAAGTGATAGGGCAAAGACCTGGAAAATGGAGTATACTGCAGGAAAGTGTGAAATTGTCCATGTTGGCAAGAAGAATAAAAAAGAAGCCTGTTATCTAAATGGTGAGAGATTGCAGTGCTCTGAGATGCAGAGGGATCTGGGTGTCCAAGTGCATGAATCACAAAAGGCTAGTAAGCAGGTACAGCACGTAATTGGAAAACTAATAGAATGTTATTGTTTACTGCAAGAGAAATTGAATAGCAAAGTATGGAGGTCATGCTTCAGTTTTACAGGGCATTGGTGAGACCACATCTGGAGTCATGTGTACAGTATTGGTCTCCTTGTTAATGGAATAATGTAAATGTATTGGGGGCAGTACAGAGAAGGCTATTTAGACTGATACCTGGAATGGGTGGGCCGTCTTATGTGGGAATATTGGACAGGCTGGGCTTGTATCCGCTGGACTTTAGAAGAGTAAGAGGAGACTTGATTGAAACATATAGGACTCTGAGGCGTCTTGACGGGGTGGATGTGGAAAGGATGTTTCCCATTGTGGGAGAATCTAGAATTAGGGGTCACTATTTAAAAATAAGGGGGTCACCCATTTAACACACAGATGAGGAGATTTTTTTCCTGTGAGGGTCGTGTGTTTTTGGAAATCTCTTCCTCAAAAGGCGCTGGAAGCAGAGTCTTTGAATATTTGTAAGGCAGAGGTAGATAGATTATTGATAAGCAAGGGGGTGAAAGGTTATCGGGGGCAGGTGGAAATGTGAAGTCGAGTTTACAATCAGATTAGTCATGACCTTATTGAATGGCAGAGCAGGCTTGAGGGGCCGAGTGGCCTACTCGTGATCCTAATTCATCTGTTCATATTTTCATGAGCTGTGGCTCAGGATGGTACTGTCTCCGAATGTGAACTTTTTAGTGCTGTAGCAGCGAAAGCCACAATAAAACTTACATTGAAATCTTCATTTTTTTTCTGGGAATCAATTGTTTTTCCCACTTCTAATTTCTCGTTTGTCATTGGGTTACAGTCAATTTCTGTTACAGCCATGTGAGGAGGGCTCCCAGATCCCCTCTTGTCCGATCTCTCATTTGACCACAATAGGGTTTATTTTTTTTTCGCATTGGACGTGCTGACCACCTCAGTGAGTATTTTACCTTATACCTTTATTGTGCTCGTGTAAGAACCAGTCAGACAGGTTTTCTTGAGATTAAACAAGAGGTGAATTTATTATACTTAACAATCTAAACTGGATCTGAATAAAATAATAAACATGTACGCTACTCATTCACGCACACACTCACACGAGAATCACACACAAATAAAGTAGACTGATAAATACATTGGTGTTGGATGAGAGTCCATGATAAATACAAAATTATATACAGTCTGTGAGGTTGGATAATTCTGTGGTCTGCGCCTTTGTCACCCTTACTTATAAGTTTCATGCCATCTGCAGGAGTTGAAATTGTTTATTTTTACATTTAAGTCTATATCATGCATCTATCTATATGTTAGGAACAGCAATGATTCTAATACTGACCCCTGAGAAACATCACTGTATATTCTCCTCCCCCAGAATAAACAATGTCTGTTCACAACTTCTCTCTGCTTTCTGTCCCTGAGTCAATGTCATATCCACACTATCACTGTCACATTAATCCATGTCTTCCATTTTTCATAACAAGTCTATGAAATGTCATTTGATCACAGGCCTTTTGAAAGTTCATATACATAACACGAAACAAGCTGCCCTCATCAACACTCACAGTTATGTCATCAACTAACTTGATCAAGATTATCAGACATGATTGGTTATCAAGCTATCCATCCTGTTTGTCATTTATTATCAGATGTTTTTCCAAGAAAGATATATTTTTGAGCTGGGTTATGGCCTCTAGAAATTTCCAATCGCCGACATAAGACTGATTGGTCAGAAGTTACAGGGTTTATCCCATCTCTTTTTTTTTTAAACAGGGTGTATCATTTACAGTCCTCCACTCCCCTGTCACTACTCCCATAGCCAAGGAGGAGTGAAAGCTTCTGGCCAGTGACTCTACCACTCCTTCCCTTAACAACCCTCATACATAACATCCAGTCTGGCTAAATGTTCTACTTTATTTTGGAACACTAAATGTTGGTTTGAAAGGGGTTAACTGAATCTGTTTGTTCAGTGTGTGTAATTAATGTCAGTCTCCATGCACCCTAATTGAGTCATTGGAGAGTTTTCCACTTCCATTAATAAGGGATTTCTTTCAATGTGTTATTCCAAGCCGGGAGCATCACCTCCACACTAACAGCAGCTCCAGAGAGTGGGAAAGGATTGATCAGAATCTGAGAACAATAGATTGGAATTTTACAAAAATGGGCAGCAAGAGTTTATCCTATTGGTTTGGCGAAGTTACTGCAGATTATTATTGGAGAACATTAGAAATGCGAATCTATTGTGCACTAAAGATGATTCAAACGATTTACTATCCCATCCTCGCTATTATTGGTGACCCTGGTAAGTCTCTGGATCCAACTATTAAATCTATAAACCATATGTCACTGACATTTGTTCTTGTCATGTAAATCCTGGGAATACTGAAGCCTCTGTCTTCAGTCTCTCTCACAAAGTCTGCTCCCTATCCACTGTCTACATCGACCTCACGAGCCAATGTCTGAGGCTGAACCAGACAGTTTACAACCTCGATGTTCTATTTATACCTGAGCTGAGTTCATCGTCATGTTCTCTCCATCACTTAACCTGCCTACTGCCACTTCTGTAATATCACCCATGTCCACCTCTGTCTCAAAACATCTCCTGCATAAGCCCTCATCCGTGTTTTTGTTAAATCCACACTTGACTATTCCAATTCTATCCTCGTCACCCTCCCATTTATAAACCTCCATAAACCACAGACCATCCAGAAATCTGCTGCCTGTAAACTAATATACACCAAATCCCGATCACCCATCACCCCAAATCCCGATCACCCATCACCCCAAATCCTGATCACCCATCACCCCTGTACTCACTGATCTACATTGGCTCCTGGTCTGGCAGCACCTTAATTTAAATATTCTCATTCTTGTGTTTTAATCCCTCCATGGCCTCACCCCCCTCAATTAGTCCCATTTCCCTGTCCATATCCCATATTCATGAAAATCTGATGCTTTCAACTCTTTTCCCAATTCCCCATTGAAAGTGCGTTGCTTTTTCTCTCTATCTCCCCCGGCTGTGAATTTCATGCTGGTGCCAATGTTACAGAAACCTTGATCCATAAAATGATGCTATCTGCACAGCCGGCCACTTCTAGTGCAGCCAACACAGTGCCCCATGCTGGGCAGGGGACTTCCCCGGGTGTTCTATGTATGTGCTGTTAGTGTAAGGAGGGTTCAAGGTGACGTCAGTGCACCAGCCCAAAAGTGTTGATATCTGTCCTTGAAACTTGGTCTGTGGATGTTAACTGACAACCTATGTTTGAGCTGCCATATGTCCCTTTCCTCCTTCTCCTTCTGGAACACTCTTACGTTTTCCTTTTCTTGACACTCACTCTGCTCTT